>NC_056732.1:1037695786-1037818286 GCF_019279795.1 Protopterus annectens | reverse complement strand
ACTGAAGAGCTGGCAGAAATTGAATTTGGATCTTAGCTACAATTACATTAAACTTTTGTTAGACTATTTTTTACCTGTTGAGAATGAGCTTGCCGCTAAAGCGGAAATGCTACATAAAGATATATCTATGAGATTTAAAGGGGAAATGTTCCTTACGAGGCTCGATAACCTATATGGCCAGATATGTACTTACAGTGATAGACTTCAACAAACGAAGCTTCGGAAGCTTCAGAGAGATCATCAGGATTTCTCTAATGGTCAAGTTTTCGTTTGGCCCAGATTCTCACGTAACCAAGGGTCTACAGATACAGATTCCCATCATATTGTGATGCAACCTGATAATTCTTCAGCCTTATCGCAGGTTACCCCTTTAATGAACGTCTCCTTGCCTGATAACGTTTTGACGTCACATTCTGAGGCTGTTGGAGCCTCGATGTTAGATTCATCAGATACTCCTCCCCCGAATCAGTTGGCATTCACCCGGCATAACAACATGGGAGCCAAGTCAAAGGTTTTACAGAACAGTATTGAGCGTTTTTTGCCCTTACCTGTGCAACTCAACAGAACATAGGGGAACAGGTCGTGGAGTCGTGGGAGAACGAAAAGAAAATATTCGGGGGAATCATCGACGAGAAAAGGACGAACAAGGGACTGAATAGTCTAGTTTTTAACCTTTCCAGTTTTGAACTTTCTTACATGGACATTGACATTTTTAATAAAGGACTCTCCTTTATACCTGCACAGGTTAGTCAGCTTAGTGAGGTACTCATTGATTTAAGGATGTTTGTTAGATCTATTTCATTGAAATTGTTCTTTAATAAGGATAATGTTTCTGGTCTAAATGAACATGATTTGTTCAGTTTTAAAAGAAAGAGCACTTTTACACCCGTGCTACATCCGTTTTTAGAATGCTTCATTAAAGCATGTGAACGAGATTTTTACTTGTATTATTCAGATACTAGACTTAAGGCATTGTTTTTTAACATTAGTAAAGAAGAGTGGGCGTCTATACGCTCTCTGCTCAATAATACAGGTCTGGTTATTAAACCAGCAGGCAAGGGAGGGGGGGTTGTCTTGTTAAATACATATGATTATGTACTATATATAAATAAGCTGCTTGAAGATACTGACACATATAGATAGATCAAGGCACTGTAGAGAAATTGATATATGAGGTGCACAATGAATTGTATGACTTGATGATGTGCAGACAAATAGATCGTGACCTATATTTCTCTTGGTAGAACATGGCTTCCTAAAATCCATAAGGATGTTACCCCTCCCCCTTTACGTCCAATCGTAGTAGGTAATGGATGGGTAACAGAGAATATCTCGATTTATATAGAGAAGAAATCAAGACCTATAGTAGTAGATATACCCACTATACTTAAGGACACTAGTCACGCTGGATGTTAAAAACCTTTTTACTTTGATTCCTAACCTAAAACATTAAACATATCACAGGCATCGTTTCTAGGAACTGGCGTATCCTGACTATGGATAATGACATTAGAAATATAGTAGGCTATGAACCCACTTTTATATATAGGAATAGCAAAAACTTAAAAACGATATTGTGTGTTGAGCATTTTGAGAGATCAACAGACAATATACATAGAACTACGAAGAGATTGGGTACATACCCTTGTGGCAAGTGTAACATGTGCACTTGGATTTCTGGTCAACAGGAGTTTATACATCCTACTCTAGATTATACATTTAAGCCTAGACATACAGCCAATTGTGAAGATAAGAACATCATATATTTGGCTAATTGTAAACTGTGCCAAGCTTTCTATATTGGCATGACTACCAGGCGGTTGAGGGACAGGATATATGATCATATCTATGAAATAAAAAAGTCTGATACCAAGAATGCTCTGGTTAAGCACATTTTGGAATATCCTGGACACACCTTTGGTTTTAAAGTGTTGCAGAAAAAAATTCCCAATAAAAGGAAGGGTGATAATTTTAATGAGTTAGAAAACATGGAGTTAGGATGGATTTTGAGATTGAAGGCACACTATCCCCCAGGACTTAATTCTTATGTTAGTATTAGATCTTCCTTGAAGGCACGAAAGTGACAATACAGGATGGACCGAGAACTCAATAGTGAGTGCACTTTTTGCTCACATTAGTTGTGGGGGGGGGGGTCATAGCGGGGTTCGTAGTATTCAGGCCCATAGTGGTTTAGACATGTTACACTTGGAGGGTTTTTGACTGCAATTGCAGAATAGAGAGAGATGATGATTTCTTTCGGGATGCAAGACCCTTATTTACAGGATGTGCCATGCAAAAGGACCTTCTGACCATAGTGGCATCGTGGTGGTCATGGAAAAGTTGCTCCCAAACACAGGATTGGGTTCTTGGGGTGATATATAAGCAATATATACACATTTTTTCTTATTTTGGTATCTTCTATTCTTCTTTTGATATATATTTTTTCATTAGTATTTTTGGTATTTTTATGAAAGTGTTTTTAGAACATACATGTCTTTAGGCTGGTATTGGATGTTAGTGAGCTGTATATGTGGATATATATGTATCTATATATATATATATATATATATATATATATATATATATATATATATATATATATATTTTATAACATCTTAGGATGATGATAATATCCAATTGAGCAGTTGTGTGTGTGTGTGTGTGTGTGTGTGTATATATATATATATATATATATATATATATATATATATATATATATATATATATGTTTTATGTTTATATGTTTATATTTTATATGTATATACTTATATATTATTTTTGTTTCACATCTTGTTATTTTGGTACATATTTTTAGATAATAGTGTTTCTATCAGCTAGTTTAAACTGTTAGAACTGTTCCTTAGGATGGATATGTGATTGGCTTTTAATTGTTTAATTGTTTGATTAATTGGATGATTGCACATTAAGAGAGTAGGGAGTACACTCCCCCTCTCTATATAAAAGGAAGCTTATGTTTGTACATTAGATCTGAAGAAGCGTGCTCTTTGTGCACGCGAAAGCGCTCATCTTTTACTAATAAATCGTTGATTTTATCGTGGTGGTCTGCTTCAATTCTGTTTTTCCTTGTTGTGTTGCATACTTTTGAGGAGACTCTTGGGAGCCAGGACTGCTTATATTTTTTGCTATTTTATATATTCCTTGTTTCCCTTTATCTCTAGCCATATTGCAGGGTGATCAGAAAATCATGCTTCACCTACCTTCCCTTCTCTTATAACTTAACCTTCTGATAGTATAAAATAATGTATTTCAGTTCTATACGTACCTCTTTTGTAAGTCATGAATTTTGGTCCTAAAGTTTTAATATTCCACATCTTATAACTTGTTTTAGTATTCATATTTCTCACTACATAGTCTAAAATCTGATTAAATAAACTTTCCATTTCTTTTTACAATTAGCATAAGCATGTAATGTTTTAATTTTATATATTTTTTCTTTCCATTTTAAATCTGCAGTGGTTAATCTTCCCATTTTTGCTAAAGTTACATTTCTTTACTGTATTTCTACAGATATGGCTATTCCAGAACATCTCTCATTCCCCAGATTTCAGATGATGTTTCCTCCTCATAGTTTGTAATATTTCTTCATTTGTTAAAAATCTTGTCTTCTAATATAAATTGCATCTACATCACGTGCATTATACTACTCCAAAATCCCTACTCTGCTTACTGTATATTCTTATTACTATTAAGTTTTACTGAAATCACTCTAAAATTTTCATTTTCCTTAGATACATGGTTTCATAAGTTCATAGCTAATTAGGCTAGCTTTCTTAATAGGCCATTCTAAGCCTAGCCAATTTCCCTTCCAAAGGTGAGAATCAAACACTGTACCTTTTTTCTGTGAGTCGGACACATTAACCATTATACCAGCTTCCAGTACAATTAGTTGCTTATATTCTTTTTCATCTACAGGAGAGAGTCGATTATCCAAACTAATTAATTAGGACCCAGGGCAGTTTGAATAATCAAACTGTTAGGGTAATCAAACATATAACTGAACCAGATAAAAAACTCCTATTTTTTTTTCTGCATGCAGGGCATACACTTTTCAACCATTTAGCAATTCCACTGAACAGTAAATAATATTTTTTTTACACATGAGCAGGCTACAAGCTGAAATAGCTCACAACCCTCTTTCCCACTTTCTTTGTTCTTGTGGAGTTGACCCTATGGATCTTTTAGAACTTTTTGTTCCAGGTTTGAGCCACAGATCTACTGTTCTTTTCTTATTGCACTATCTTAGGATCTATAAGGCAGCAAATTCACTTTGAGGTATTTGGGGCATTATGGGTAGAAGGAGGAGCTTATGAGTTGTATCTGAAAGTCTAGTGAATGTGGCAGAGTTGGATCGGAGGTCAAATCCAATACCCAGTGGTTGAGGAAGAATGAAAATGGATAACACAAATGCACAGTTATGGCGAGTACATAACTTTAATTTTTGGGTTGTCCCCAGTATTTTACAACACCCCTATCCTCCCCCATTTATTATGCTTGGTATATTTATAATTATTTCTCTTTCTATTTTTAACATAATATTAGAATCACAATCACCAGTCCATGAAATCCTTTTGTCATAAACTTCTGCAATGTCCAGTACTTCTTTACATAAAGTTTTCAAATGTCCTTTCAAACTCTCTCTTTCTACCTCTGTTTGAAATTGTACATCCATTTTCCTTTTTGTTTCCCTGTTAAATGCTTTTATCACATAAAGATTTCATAGGTTATGGTCTTTGTTTTTTCACTGGAAAATTTTTTTGAAAATTTGAAAAAAAGAATCTGAAATATAATGTCACAAAATATCTCTTTGGTATTAAGAATAAATGCTCTTACCTTGCATGCCTTTACACCCAAAGGAGCTATTACATTGCCCCACACTTCATACCTGTCTATTTGTCTTCTTTACTTGGAAGTACATGGTAAAAATTCAGTTTTTCATTTTTTTTTTAATTCTCTTCTGCTACTCCCCTTTTGCCTTCTTTCATTTTCTCTACATACGGTTTCTTTTCTTTTTCATCTCACCACTATTCTTCAGGATTGTCTTTGCATCCTCCTTTTGTATTTTTTCCATAATGTCTCCCCAGGAAACATATCCTTCATTTTCTGGCTCACTCTGCATCACCATTTCTTTAAGTAAATCATTCTGCAGCCCTTCCAACTGGAGTGTTGTAACTACACATCCATCATATACAGACTCATCTCCATCAAACAGATTTCTTTGAAACATCTTCTCAGAATCCTACATACATTCTTCAGTCTCGATATTTACATTCTTCTTTGTTTCCCTCACCCACTCTATTGTCTCCTTGTTACTTTTTCTCCGTGCCACCTCTCTGCCTGGAATGGAAATGGGAATTGCTCCTCCAAAATGGATCCCACTCGCAACAGTGATGAGAAAGGGAAATTCCTCGATGCCCTAGCCAAATTTCCACTAGTATGAGTATAAATACCAATTCTCATGTACCCTGAAAAGAGCCTGCTAGCTTAGTAGGACCAACCAAGTTAACAAAGGATAAATGCAGTAAAATAAAATAAATTTTGAATAGATTTTGAGGTTCCTTTGAAAACTTGCCATTTTCATGTGTTCTCCTATTACCTTCCTTACCTACAATGAGTCCTCAGATTCATCATTGCCTCTGAGAGCTTTCATCATGTTAATCAGACAGGCACGATGTATTGTGGAGGGCAGGACATGCTGGTTCTGCTGAACATTTTTGTTGCAGCTGTTAAGTTCTCAGCTAAGTACCGAATTTTAATTATGTCCACATTTCAAACGTATATAAATTCAGTGAGTTATTCAGATGTGTCACAGAAAGTTTACCCTGTCTCACCTTTGCAGTGTTTCTTTTCAAATCCTTTTTTTGTTTTAAATATGTCTTAAGCTGAAGCGTTATTCCACCAAGCAATTTGCATTAAGTAGTAGTAGTATAAGGCATCTGATCTGATGTTATCCATGTCACAATTCCTCACTCTTGGGTCATAGGATCCATCATCTGATCTGAACCGGCAGCTTTATACACAGCTTCTAGGCTCGAACTCCTCCTACTTCCATGATCCCATGCTGCCCTCTACCCCCCCCCCCCAGATCTCGTTTGCCGCTCTCAGCATCAGACATGTCTCTCTCTCTCTGGTAGAGTCTCCAGTGGGGATAAGTACTTAAATTTGTCAATGAAAACAGGCACCAATGGAGGTGAATGTCGAAATGCTGATAATGGAAACGACAGCTAGGTTTATTCAGTGCATAAACGCACACATCACACGGCGTTTTCATCCACCGGACTTCATCAGATGTAACAAATTTTATCTATGCCGTACCAAACCTTTTTATACCCCTTCCCCCTATAGTTAATCAATTCATGTTTAATTAATGCATTTAAAATGGTCACACACACATAAGCCCTTTTATATTCATTAGTAAATACACCATCTACCTAAAAGTTTTATTGTGAATACAAAACAAATACATAAAAGCTTTTTACTGAAACCTATTTGTATACTTGTACATTCAGTAATATTACTAAATTAATACAGGAATAAAATTAATATATTTAAAAAATGTATACATGCTCAAAGGTTTATAATAAAAACAGTTAAAGCAATTGTATGCTATATATATTAATTTGTTTTTTTAATTATTAAAAAGGTATATATATATTTGTCGTACAAGGAAACTTACAGAAAAAAGTCTATTTGTTCACATACTTATCCTTAAAGTTAACTAAACAAAATATTTGTGCTCAGCTTAATGTAATATAAACAAGTGTAACAAATGCATAAATCTAGATAGCACCAAAAGGTGCTACAACTTAGCTGCCCTCATCCTTAAGATGGGGGCAATGGAAATGTGTTCATTAAGACCTGGGAATTTATTTGCTTCAAGTAATAACTGCCAATACAATTCCCTAACTTCTATCCTGTTCTCCCAAGGTCCGCCCCTGGTATCTTGATGCACCATTTCTATTACAAAGAAACCCCATTTCGCTCCTACACATGTCATAGTGTGTTTCTATATTGCATTATTAATGTCTTTTGTTCTAATAGCATGCAAGTGTTCGTATATTCTTTTTAATTTGCGTGTGGTCTTTCCAATATAAAATGCACCGCACATTTTACATAGGGCTAGGTATATCAAACCTTCACTATTACAATTGGAGAAACTACCACTCCTAATAGTATACTGCCTTTCTGGAATATATAAGAAATCCTGTCTCAAAATGTGTATACATTGGGCACATGTTCCACATTTATAAGTCCCTGGATTTTTTCCACTTGGCCCTTTGTGGTTCTTCTCCAACAATTCCATGAGATTTTTACATTTTGAGACAGGATTTCTTATATATTCCAGAAAGGCAGTATACTATTAGGAGTGGTAGTTTCTCCATTTGTAATAGTGAAGGTTTGATATACCTAGCCCTATGTAAAATATGTGGTGCATTTTATATTGGAAAGACCACACGCAAATTAAAAAGAAGAATATATGAACACTTGAATGCTATTAGAACAAAAGACATTAATAATGCAATATACAAACACACTATGACGTGTAGGAGCAAAATGGGGTTTCTTTGTAATAGAAATGGTGCATCAAGATACTAGGGGCAGTCCTTGGGAGAACATGATAGAAGTTAGAGAATTGTATTGGCAGTTATTACTTGAAGCCAATAAATTCCCAGGTCTTAATGAACACATTTCCATTGCCCCCATCTTAAGGATGAGGGCAGCTAAGTTGTAGCACCTTTTGGTGCTATCTAGATTTAAGCATTTGTTACACTTGTTTATATTACATTAAGCTGAGCACAAATATTTTGTTTAGTTAACTTTAAGGATAAGTATATGAACAAATAGACTTTTTTTCTGAAAGTTTCCTTGTACGACAAATATATATAGCTTTTTAATAATTTTTTTAAAAAAAAAATTAATATATATAGCATACAATTGCTTTTTAACAGTTTTTTTTATTATAAACCTTTGAGCATGTATGACTTTTCTAAATACATGAATTTTATTCCTGTATTAATTTAGTAATATTACTGAATGTACAAGTATACAAATAGGTTTCAGTAAAAATCTTTTATATATTTGTTTTGTATTCACAGTAAATCTTTTAGGTAGAGGGTGTATTTACTAATGAATATAAAAGGGCTTATGTGTGTTACCATTTTAAATGCATTAATTAAACATGAATTGATTAATTAACTATAGGGGGAAGGGGTATAAAAAGGTTTGGTACGGCATAGATAACATTTGTTACATCTGATGAAGTCCGGTGGATGAAAACACCGTGTGATGTGCGCATTTATGTACTGAATAAACCTAGCTGTCATTTCCATTATCAGCATTTAGACTTATTTATTTCACCTCCATTGGTGCCTGTTTTCGTTTTCAAAGTTGTTTCTTGGTTTTCCTGGGCACTGTACCTCAATTTTGGTTTGATTATTGGTGACATGGAGGTATTGGAGGTGGAAGACCGCTTCCAAGGGGTGGAAGTACAGACAGCAACAGACATTCTTGCACGGCTGTCACGAGTGGAAGGACAGCTCACTCAACTTATTTCCCTTATATCAAATGCTAATTCCCAGGTTAGTGGGAATAATGCCATGGAAGAAAATGGTTTGGATAATTTAAGCACCTTTTTGGGTAGTTTGTCTACCCCAGCATGCAATCAGGATGCTGAAGCACGGTCCAGACCATGCGATAGTTTTGGAAAGGAAGTAATGACATCAGGAACTGGTAAACCGCAGCGTGGTAGCAGGACTGAGGCAGAAAACGTGAATGGAGCAATTCCTAGATCTGGTAACACTAATTTGGGACACCTTAAACAACAATGTAGGTCTGAATGGACAAGAGGGTTGCAGGTTGCAAACCAATGGAAGTGGAAGGGGAGTGTCAATGGTTAGACACTGTGCTAATGCCAACGAAAACGGGCAGGTGGACTGGACAGATACAAGTGCATTGGCTTCATGGTTGGACTCCCACAACCTGTTTTCCGACTACAAAGGTACTGTAGATTCAGATTTTCCCCTGGATGGGAAAGAAATAACTGACTCGGATATTTCTTACCGGGCTAATGTTAATAAACTGTCAGATTTAATTTTTAGACATTAAGCCTTAGGTATGGACAACAGTTACTTGAAGGATTGTATTGTTAGGGGTATTGTCCCAAAGGGGCTACGGATGTTTAAATACCCGAATAATGTGGTGGAAGGGTCTACCTTCCATGAGGAATTGTTAAAAAAATATTTGACCATAGCAGGTTTGAGGTTATGAAAGCTCTTATTAGAGAAAATGACAGAAATATGCAAAGGTTGTGTGAGGAAATAGAATGTTTAAATAAAATGGTGACTACAGATTTAATGTTTAGTATTGGCAATGAAAAAAGAATATATTTTTTAATTAAACAGGTGGAAGACAAATGTCAGGTAATTTTTAAGAGGAAATGTGGAAAATTTGATAGAGACCTGAGGGAATACCACCAGAGGAAAGCATATCCGTTCCCTAAAAAAAACAGCTTTATTTCAAAGTATCATTCCAGGAATGTAGAAATAAATACAGGTCCCACGAATAAACATTATGGGGCACACAATGTATGGGACCCTATACATAGGCAGGAGAACAATGAGAATAATGTGGGTATGGGACCAAACAATGAAGAAATTGAGGAATATCCGGAACTTAGGAGATCAGATAGACTGAGATATAAATCACCTGTACGGTATTTTCCCAGTGGTTCCCCAAGCGGCAGGAAATAATTAAGCAAAGTAGCATTGAAGGGGAACATGATACTGGGAAAAATATAGGAGATATTACTGTTCAGGGACCACAGCATATATTTCAGGACTTTAGTATTTACAATTACAGTAGCGTGGAGATAAATATGCAGCATTTTACGCTGTTTTCAAAAGGTTTCAAGTTTATTCCTTCTAGTAGGGGTAATATGGTGGATAGTTTGATAGATTTAAGGATCTTTTTGAGAGAGAAAAATTTGGAAATTATGTTTCATGGGCAGCAAAATACTAGAGGTAACATCAAAATTAAAAAACCCAGTACCATGAACATGCACCCCCAGTTAAAAAAATCTGGAAAGGCAGATAGAAAAGGAGATTAGAGAAATATTTAAGGAAAAATGGAAAGGTAAATCAAATCTTACTAAGGAAGAGATGGAACTTCTCAAATCACTACAGGAAAATAGTTATATTAGGGTGATACAACCAGATAAGGGGGTGGGGTAGTACTGATAGACATTATTTTATATTCCAGTAAAATGATGAACATGTTAAATGATGCCACTCAATATGTGAGGGTATCAAGGAATGAAATTAATGTGGCCTATCGCAAAATAGATTTTGCTTTAAAAGAAATGCTGGATGATAATTTAATTAACCATGATACTTACAGATACCTTAGCGTGAAAAAACCCAGGATCCCAGCCATATTTGAGATACCCAAAGTGCATAAGAATGTATATGGTTCCAAAACTTATCCTTTGGCCAAATTTCTAGATACTAAATTAAAGAACATATGGGTTTCTTTTCATGGAATTTTGAAAGACTCCTTTAGGGATGATATGTATTCTGATTCCATAATTTTTGTTACTTTGGACATACAGGACCTGTTTAATGTGATTCCTTACTCTACAGGTCTAGAATGGTTTCAGGAGGCTATTAATAAGTATGGAAATTTGGACCATAATAATTTTTTGGTACACACTGAGCTTATGGATTTGGTCTTGCAACAAAACTTTCTATTTTTTGAAGGTGAATTTTATAAGCAGATACAAGGGGTGGCTATTGATTCAGAATATGCACGTTCTTGGGTATATTATAAACATTATCTGGATGATATATGTATTTTTTGGAAGGGAGGGGAGACCAAACTAAAGGAATTTATACAGTATTTAAATAATACCACTGATTTTTTTTAAAATTTACACATCATATTTCTAGAGAAGAGATGAATTTTCTGGACGTTTCTATTGAGAAAGACAAACCTCTACAGCAGTATACCTCAAGAGTATACAGGAAGGACACCTTCTCCAACTCTTATTTATACTTTAGTAGCTCACACCCATACAAACAAAAAAGAAGTATTGTTAAGGGGCAATTTATCCGCAGTAGCAGGATGACATCTAGGGATGTGGACTTTGAACTTGAAAGTTGGAAGTTAAGGGACCTGTTTTTAGCTAAGAAATATCCTGCATCAATGGTGGAGGAAGTGATGGTAGAAGTTAAAAATGCTAGAACCTCTAGATTTGCCCCAATTTTGGGATGTGAAAAAGTAGAGGTGCAAAAGGAGTGTAGGACAGGGAACACTTTTGGGGGAAATTATGTTTTGTACTATCATCAAAAAACACCCATGATTATAAATATTATTAAACAACATTGGGAAAAATTTGGTTGCTATTAAGAATTGGAGAATTTGTTCAAAATGGTAAAAATCTCAAGGAATTGTTGGAAAAGAACCACAAAGGGCCAAGTGGAAAAAAGCCAGGGACTTACAAATGTGGAACATGTGCCCAATGTGTACACATTTTAGGACAGGATTTCGTATATATTCCAGAAAGGCAGTATACTATTAGGAGTGGTAGTTTCTCCAATTCTAATAGTGAAGGTTTGATATACCTAGCCCTATGTAAAATATGTGGTGCATTTTATATTGGAAAGACAACGCGCAAATTAAAAAGAAGAATATATGAACACTTGAATGCTATTAGAACAAAATACATTAATAATGCAATATACAAACACACTATGACGTGTAGGAGCAAAATGGGGTTTCTTTGTAATAGAAATGGTACATCAAGATACTAGAGGCGGACCTTGGGGAGAACATGATAGAAGTTAGGGAATTGTATTGGCAGTTATTACTTGAAGCCAATAAATTAACAGGTCTTGATGAACACATTTCTATTGCCCCCGTCTTAAGGATGAGGGCAGCTAAGATGTAGCACCTTTTGGTGCTATCTAGATTTAAGCATTTGTTACACTTGTTTATATTACATTAAGCTGAGCACAAATATTTCCTTTAGTTAACTTTAAGGATAAGTATGTGAACAAATAGACTTTTTTATGTAAGTTTCCTTGTACGACAAATATATATACCTTTTTAATAATTTAAAAACAATGTAATATATATATATATATATATATATATATATATATATATATATATATATATATATATATATATATATATATAGCTATATAGCTTATAATTGCTTTAACTGTTTTTTGTGTTATAAACCTTTGAGCATATATGAATTTTCTAAATACATGAATTTTATTCCTGTATTAATTTAGCAATATTACTGAATGTACAAGTATACAAATAGGTTTCAGTAAAAAGCTTTTATGTATTTGTTTTGTATTCACAATAAATCTTTTAGGTAGAGGGTGTATTTACTAATGAATATAAAAGGGCTTATGTGTTTTACCATTTTAAATGCATTAATTAAGCATTAATTGATTAATTAACTATAGGGGGAAGGGGTATAAAAAGGTTTGGTACAGCATAGATAAAATGTTACATCTGATGAAGTCCGGTGGATGAAAACGTTGTGTGATGTGTGCATTTATGTACTGAATAAACCTAGCTGTCGTTTCCATTATCAGCATTTAGACTTGTTTATTTCACCTCCATTGGTGCCTGTTTTCATTTTCAAAGTTGTTTCTTGGTTTTCCTGGACACTGTACCTCAAGTTCTGGTTTACTTAAATGTGTCCTCTTTCTGTTGATTTCTCTCCTTGTAGTAGTTTGGTAGTTTTGTTGTAATCTTCTGGTCTTGTGATTAGTTGTAGTGTCTCCCCTCCCATTTTCTGTGTTTAGCAGTTGCTTGTTTTTGTCGTTGGGTTTTTTGCGCCCTTTTTAGTTTTAGCCTATTCCCTTTAGAGTTAGAGTTCTTTAGTGTTTCTGGCTGTTACTGTTGGTCCTTTTTAAGTTTTGACTGTAGCTTTTTCCCATTTAACGATTTTAGCATATCCCTTAGGCTTTGGTCGTTGCTTTTTGTTTCAGCATGTCAGGCAAGCCGGTTGTTTTTAAAAGGTGCACCGCATATGGTCGGAAGATGCCCATGTCCACTTCCACGAGGAGTGCCTCTGTTGTCTATGTGCCAACCACATGGAGGTTTAATGTGACATTTGTGTTGCATTCAACCCCAGGGCCCTGGTCGAGCACCGTAACAAACTTTTGATCTGCTGTTGTCAGTCTTCACATAATCCTTGACTGTGGGCTCTGATCCTAACCTCGGAACTGACTGCCATTATTTCAGCTCGTGCCTTCCAAACGCTCGAGCTAGGCTTTTACCCATAATGCTCCTCTCAAATTTACCGCTTCATGGGTCAGATGCATATCACCGCTCTCAAGCTTTAGCTAGTAAAAAAGTAAGTTTTTTTCCTTTTAAATATCCTTTAATATTCCCCTTTTGTCTTCTTCTATTCTTGGTTTATATTTTTTTCTACCTGCTCCTCTTGTTATTGCCTTTAGCATGTGAGTGTGTCTTTCACTTTCTCTACCACTGTTGGTAGTCCTTCTTTTGATACTATTGTTTATATTTCTTTTTTACCTTTAAGGTAGTTATTTGATACCATTGTTGGTATTGCTTCCTTTCTTCTCCCCGCCCCAAAAAAAAAAAAAAAAAAAAAAAAAAAAAAAAAAAAGTCTCTCTATCCTTCCTGTCAGTGTGTGTGTGTGTGTGTGTGGCTATAACCTAATAGTTAAGGCTGAGAAATTGGATTCTCCGTCCAAGTCTTCAAAGGACACCTTGGAATTCAAAAGGTGTTTAAAATGCCCAAGTCCGATGGGCATACCCTTTGTGTTTATTGTTTAGGCAAAGTCCACTTTCAAGAATGTTGTTCAATTTGCCATGGCTTTCTACTAGGACGCTAACAGAACATAAGAATAAGTTGATTCTGAAAGGATTCTTGGTCTAATTTTGAAGAGGCTATTTCCGTGTCCAGAATGGAAGCCAGCACATCATCTTCATCATCTGCATCTTCCACCTCTAAGAAAAGATCTTATTCGGCTCCTAGTTCCTCGGAACCGATCAAGAAGGTTTCAAAATTGCCTTTGGTACCGAAGAGTTCCACAGACTGAATGGAAAACCTGATTTGGCACCTATGAAAAGTTCGGAACAGAAGGCTACCACTTTGGCACCTAAGGACTCTTTGTTGTTGGAGCTTATTTCTATTCCAAAATTCAAATACTCTCCATTGATAGATCCTTTCAAGGACAGACCTCCAAGCCCCTTCCTCGATGTGAGACCAACTAGGTCTCCTTCACCTGCCTCTGTTCATTCCACCAAGAGTCTCTCTGAAGCAGACATCATGAGTCTGGTGGATCAGCTCCTGATGGCAAGGGGATTGTCTTTGGTTCCTAGCCAAGCTGGCATCAGAACCACTCGAACTATGACTCAACCTGTTCCTCCTCCTCCAACTCCTGTTGAGACATTGGAGCCCTCAGTTCTGACATTCCTATCATCGACTGTCTCTGTTCAGTAGCAACTTCATCTCTGGTACCAAGAACTGCCCTGAGTTCTTCCGGCCTTTTGGCACCAGAAGCCTACTGGGGTCTAGACTCCCTGGTCGTGTCTGAGGTGCATGGATTGGCTTTTTTAACTTCAGAGCCGTTCATGACCCTTGGTGCTTTGGCCTTCATAGGATCGACCCAGGCTGCTGTTTCAGGGTGGCTTCCTCAGTGCGGGGTGGGATCTCTGTTCCGAAGGAGTCTATTTTGGTTCTGAGCTCCCATCCATCTATTGGGGGGGCTGGCTTTCAGAATCATGGAGAAGGTGTTGTCCACTGGGGCTTAGTCTCTGCCAGATTTTCCACATCTCCTTCTCCTGAGTGTCTGTCTGTTTCATCTCCAGGACAGAGGGCAGAAAAACCCCAGGAAAGACCCACCTTGGTGGTTTCCTCTTCCAATACTTCCCCAGAGCATCCCCCTGAGGAAATGCCTGTGAAGAAAAAGTGCAAGAGGACGCACGTAGACTCCATGGAGGTGTCTTTCACCAAAGATACCAACTTTGATGAAGAGGAAGGTTCCCCCAGGTCGCCCCCGATGATGTTTCCTTGGGGGACATCCTAAAAATCCTGGAAACAGGGGTAGCTGGTCTTCTCTCCAACCTTCATCGGAGTTGGTATACCTGGAGGCTTTTTGTACCCAACCCTTTACTTCTTGGATCTCTCTGCCCGCTGATGATCTCATTAAACTGATTTGCTCAGTGGGCGTGGAAGTCATCCGACTCCATCAAACTAATCCCCAAGAGAACTGATTGGATCATTTCAGCCCCTAAGGAAGAGCAGCACTGGTCAAAAGGCATACATATTGATGCCATGGTGATAGCTGCAGCCACAGAGAAGGAACTTGCTGAGGAAAGTCCTACTATCCATCCTCCTAACAAGGAGTATAGGACTATGGATAGGTTTGGGAAGCTTGTTTACACTTCGACATTTGCTCTCAGGTCCATGAACTACATGGTGCACTTTACAGGATTACAGAGGGTCTAGTCAAAGAGCTTTTGAATACCTTCTCACAAGCTGTAGCTGAAGGGGTACGGGACAAAGTTACTTCTCAGCTCTCCACCCACAAAGCAATTTCTAACTTGTCTGTGAGGCTGATTGCCCACACAGCTGAAGGGACAACAAGAGTGCCAGGTTCAGGCATAGCCATTAGAAAGCATTCTGGATGCACTTGTGTGATTTTTGCAGGGCTTATTAAAGCTTCGTTTGACAACGCTCCATTTGATGGATCATCTCTTTTTGGCCCCAAAGTTAGACAATTTCGCCAGATGTGAAAAAGATGGAAAGACTCTCTGCCATAGACATACATTTCTCCACTCCTCAGTGACATTACTCTAGGAACCAGAGAAGTGGAGACCATGGTTTAAAAAAATCCCAAAGGCCTTTCTGGGATTCATGTGGCGAAGACTTTTTCCCTGGGAGCAGAGGGGGAAGTAATGGAAGATGCTGCTTCAGGTGCAGAAGTGGCCCACAGATCCAGGGGTCCAGAGATTCTTTTTCTGGTACTTCCTATCAGCACACCTGAAGGGAGGCCCAATTGCCCTCCTCTGGAGGCGGTCTGGGAATGACTATCCCTGCACCAGCCTGCCTGGCAGCTGATAACTTAGGACATATGGGTACACGGAATAATATCCAGAGGGAGGTTACAAAATCCCACTATCTGAACATCCATAACACCAAAAAAGACTCCCAGATGTTCCTCCCAGTCACAGGGAAGAAGCAGAATCAGAAATCCAAAAACTGCTTGACAAGAGTCGTCCAAAAAGTCCCACCAGATCAAATAGGATCTGGGTTTTACTCTAGGTTCTTTCTAGTGCCCAAAAAAAAAGGACTGCAGACCCATCTCAGCCAGTTCAACAAGGCAGTTCAGCAAAACAAATTCTGGATGGTCTTGGTACAGTCAATACTTCCATTCTTGGGAAAACACAATTGGATGTGCTCTGTAGACCTCCAGGACATGTTTTACCACATAAAAATGGACAAACACTCAAGGAAATATTTGAGCTTCTGGCTGGGAGCCAGTTATTTCCAGTTCAGAGCACTGCCCTTTGGACTCACCACAGCCCCCAGGGTGTTCACCAAATGCATGACAGTGGTTGTGGCTCATCTCAGACTGCAGGGATTTCGAGTATTTCCATAACTCAACTACTGGCTCTTCACCGCTACCACCAGGCATCAGAACGGGAAAGAGATTACACTCTGCAGCTCTGTGCATCTCTAGGCATCACATTAAATTACGAAAAGCTAAATTTACAGCCTTCTCAACAATTAGAATTTATCAGAGCCCAGTTGGACACTGTTACAGGAATTGCTTCACTTCCACTAGAAAGACTACAGAAGATCAGATCTCAGGTCGGCCAAATTATCCAAAGCAAAAGTGTTCCAGCAAGATTAGTGCTACAAGTATTAGCCCTGATAGCAGCCTCAGTCACTCTTGTCCCTTTAGCAAGGTATCACATGTGAATCTTACAGTGGCTACTTGCCTCCCAGTGGTCTCTGATACATCAACCAATGTCTTATCTAATTGTGATGACCAATCGCTGCAAACAAGATATTTCGTGGTGGCTCCATTCCAACAAGATTCTCTCGGGCCGACCATTCATTCTTCCACAACCCCAAGCCATAGTGACCACGGATGCTTCCCAGATAGGGAGGGGGCATTATCTGGGAAGGACAGTCCAAGGCACGTGGTCCCAACTGTATGCCAACTTGCACATCAATGTTCTGGAGATGAGGGCAGTGCTGTTAGCATTGCAAGCATTCCAGGATGCCCTTTCTCTAGGAACAGTAGCAATTCAAACAGACAACATGTCACTAATTTGGTATATGAACAAGCAAGGGGGAGCCATATCTTACCCATTGTGTTGAGAAGCCCTCAGAGTTTGGCAATGGGCGATTTCTTCCAACCGCTTTCTCACAGCAATGCACATTCCGGTGAGCTCCAGCGTGATAGCAGACAAGCTGAGCAGAACCATTTTCATGCCTCACGAGTCATTTCTCAACCCTGTGGTGGTGAAACAAATATTTCATCACTGGGGCCAACCTTGCTGCAATCTTTTCACGTCCCCTATGAACAACAAATGCAGTAGTTACTTTGCCCTAATTCCCCCTCTGGGGAAATCACCCAGAGACGCTCTTCTCCACGATTGCCCCCCCCCCCGATCTTCTGTATGCCCCCCTGTTTCCTTTGATGTCCCACTTCCTAAAGAAAGCAAGTAGGTCTGCGAACTCAGTAATCCTCATTGTCCCCTTCTGGCCTCGAAAAAGTTTGATCCCCTTCCTTTGGCCTCCTCTTCTTCTGGAACCGTGGATATTAGACCAAGTTCCAGATCTGCTGTCCCATCCGAAGGGCTTGGTTCATCCAAACCTTCATCATCTCAAGCTCACGGCGTGGCTTCTCCAATTCCCATGATTGCTAGGCATCCTTCCCTTTCCTTATCTGTCCATCAGGTCACTGTAGCCCATCACAAACCTTCAACTAGGAAAATATATCAAAGCTAATGGGAAAGATTTGCTACTTGGGCCCTTATGAACACATTTGATCTTATATGACACCAAGCCATAAAGTTTTGGATTTTTTAGCTAATCTTTATCCATCTAGTTCCTCTACCTCAGCAATTAAAGTTCAGCTAGCAGCTGTCTCTAACTTTCATATGGGGATTGATGGATCTTCCCTTATGTCACACAAACTTTGTAAAGTCTTTTTAAAGGGAGCTTTAATGTTAAGACCTCCAGTTAAAGAACCTATTCCTCCTTGGGATCCTACACTAGTTCTTCAGTCCCTTACTTTGCCTCCCTTTAAGTTGCAAGTAGCTGATGGCTCAAAGTTTTTGTCTTGGAAAACATTACTTTTAGTGGCTATTACATCAGCCAAAAGAGAATCTGAACCTTCAGGCCTTGTCTTGCAGAACACCCTACATATTTTTTCACAAAGACAGGGTTTCTCTTGGGACCAATCCATCCTTTCTACCAAAGGTAGTTTCTGAATCTAATATCAGTCAGACATTTCAGCTACCAGTATTTTTCCCCTAATTTTTTCCAATAAAGGGGAGTATTCCCTTCATTTGTTAGATGTCCACATACAGCTACGTTTTTATCTTCACAGAACAAAAGATTTCAGAAAATTTGATCAATTGTTGGTTGCCTTTTCCTCTCTTTATTTAAGTAATCCAGTTTCAAAGGTTATCTTGGCGAAATGGCTTAGAGACTGTATTACAGTTATTTGTCAGTCAAAAGGGCTCCTAGGGCAGCCACGGTGGTTCAACGGTTAGCGTTGCCACCTCACAGCAAGAGGTTCGCTGGTTTGATCTTCGGCTGGTGTGCCTTCTGTGTGGAGTCTGCATGTCCTCCCTGTGGTCACGTGGGTTTCCTCGTGGTGCTCCGGTTTCCTCCCACATACCAAAGACATGCTGTAGGTGGATTGGACACTATAAATTGGCCCTAGGCATGAGTGCATGGGTGTGTGTGATTTCTGTGGAAGGTTGGGCGCCGGGCTGGCAACTCGACACCGTAAAACTCCACTGCCAATCATGAATGGACAGTTGATCCGCTGTGGCGACCCCTAACTGGGAAAAGGCAATAGAAGAAGTCAATCGAAAAGGCTCCACCTTTCATGCCCAGTAAAGGCCCATTCAACTAGAGCGATGGCAACATCTGCAGTTTTTCATGCCAGAGCCTCTTTAGATGACATTTGTGCAGCAACCACTTGGGCTTCTCCTCATACCTTTATCACTCTTTACAAACTGGATCAGATTTCTAGGGTACAGGCATCATTTGGTTCGATGGTGCTAAGGAATATTCTTCCATGAGACCACCCACGATTTAGGTAGCTGGGGACTCTGTCCCACAGTCAAGGATTATGTAAAGATTGACAACATCAGATAAAGAAGTTATGTCTTACCATAATGTTCCATCTGTGTTGTTGATATTCACTAATCCTTGACATCCCCTTCATCTGTCCCCTAGCCTGAGACTCTTAGTGGAAAGAATTCTCCCAGGACTGGCTTCATATTGGGGACACGTATCTGGTCTCTTCTTCTTATTTGCTATTTGTCTGCCACTAAGTTAGGCAAACTTGATCTGAGGTAATTTTGAAAAGAGCATTATAGGTAAAAGCCTAGCTTGAGAGTTTGGAAGATGCGAGCTGAAATAAATAGTCTGTTTCAAGGCTCGGAACTGATCCCACAGTCAAGGTTTAGTGAAGATCGACAACACAGATGGAATGTCATGGTAAAACATAAGATGTTATGTGGTCCTATCTTGCCTACATTCCTTACTCATGGGTTCGGAGCCGAGAATTGGCTCCGACTCGGCCAAATTTCTCTAACACAAAGTCTCTTGGCTGGGCTAACCTGGTATCCCAGGATGCACCTCGCCCTTGCCCCAGATCTCGTTTGCCGCTCGTAGAGTTAGGACGTGGTCTCGGTTGGCTGTGGTTAAGTACACTTTTAAAATACTTTTAGTATTTTAGCAGTCTTCCTTTTGACAAAAGCTATTTTGATAGCTAACTTTGTACCTGAATAGTTGTTTCGTGAGGTTTTGAGAGTTTAGTGTTTTGTGGTATCCCTACTGTTTTCGTGGGCTAGGCCTAAGTTGGAGGACCTAGTCCTCTCCAGTGTGTTCCCTTGTGTTGTGCTTGTGTTAGTGGTTAACTCCCTTTTAGGAAGCGTTTAAGTTAGTTTCCTTGTCCTTTAAGTGCTTGGTGGTCTTCCCGCCCTCCTTTTGTGTTTGACTCTGTCGGTTGTGTGTGGCGCGGTTGCTTGCCATGTCGAAAGAACTAAAGGAACATAAACCCTCTGGGTTTAAGAAGTGTACAAAATGTGGCTATAAAATGTCCATTACAGATGGGCACTCTATCTGTGTTTATTGTCTTGGTGCTATTCACTTGCAAGAGTCCTGCAGTTTCTGTCATGTTTTTAGCCCTAGGGTTCTGCAGGAATGTAAAAATAAACTGATTTTGAAGGGTCTGATCAAGCCCTCCTTTGAGGAGGCCGTGGAGTCATCTCCACCTTCTAGTACCAAGACTAAGCCTCCTAAGGCCAAGAAAAGATCTCAGGCTCCATCTGTTTCTTCGGAGCCATCTGAGAAGGTTTGTAAATTGGATACTTCCTCCTCAGCTTCACTGTCCTCAGGGCCGAAGGAGAAGGACTCTGAAATGGATACTACCTCCTCGGCTCCATTGTCCTCGGGGCCGCAAGAGGTATCTGTTGTACTGGAGTCTATCTCGGCTCCGATACTTTTGGAACCTCTTCGGAGCAGGTCACCCAGTGTCAGGCATGAGTCTCCAGTCGGGAGATCTAGATCTCCTTCTATTTCTTCCAAATCCTCTAGGCTGTCGGATTTGGATGTGGATAGGGTGGTCCAGAGGCTCCTACAGTCGCCGGTGTTAGAAAAACTGTTTTCGGATCCGACCCAGTCGGCTCCAGAGCTGGTTCCCATTCTTGTGCCGATGATTCCTCCTCCGAACACCCATGTGTCGTCGGAGCTGGAGTGCTCCGCACTGAGTGATGTTCTGGTGCCGGCTCCAATACACCAGGTGAGTCTTTCGGAGCCGGCTTCGGCTCCAACCAGGTCGGCTCTGTCCACTGGTTTCGGCACTCGGGTTTCCTCAGTCAGACCCGAGGAGGATACCTCGGGACTCCTGTCGGTTCTGAGCCTCCCTCTCGGTGCTTCGGCTCGGGGAATCTCGACTCCGGTCGTGGTCTCTGGGACTGGTCGGTCCTCTGACTTGGGGGGACCGGCCTTCGAGGCCATGAGGAGTGCGCTGGCCAGGTCGTCGGGTACATCACATGGATCGGTCACTCCGTCCCCTTACACCCCGGCTAGAGCTTCTGACGCTCACTTCTCCTTGGACAGTGGAGCCCGAAGGTCTGGAGATACCCCCTTGAACGGTCCCCTACTTTCTGAGGGCCCATCAGTGTCTGTGCCTGAGGAGCATCCCAGTAAGAAGTCGTGCAAGAGGAAGCACATCGACTCCCAGGACGAGTCGCTCACTTCTGATACCGACCTTGAGGAATCAGAGGGGTCCCTCAAATAATCCTCCGATGTCTCTTTCTCCGACATCCTGGAGATTTTGAGACAGAGAGGCGACTGGCCCTCCAAGACCCCCTCTGAGGAGGAGTCTGTATTCCTCAAGGCCTTCGGAGCTCAACCCTCCGCCTCCTGGGTGTCTCCACCCTTCGACGAACTCCTGGACTTGATTTGTTGAAGGGTGTGGGAGAACCCTGATTCCATGGAACCGGTGCCCAGACGTCCAAACAAGTTCCTGTCTGCTCCCCCGGGCAAAGAGTTCCTTACCAAAGGGGTTTCGGTAGATGCCTTGGTGGTGGTGGCAGCCACTCAGCAGGAAGTTGCAGAGGCTTCGTCTTCAGTCCACCCTCCTAACAGGGAGTCCAGGAGTATGGACCGGTATGGGAAGCGTACCCTGTCTTCGGAGACCTTTACCTTACGGTCGTTGAATTATCTCTGTCATTTCACTCGGCTCCAAAGAGATCTCCTGAAGGAGCTAGGAGATGCTCTGATGGGTAACATGCCTGAGGTGGTAGCGCAGACTGTTAACGCCCAGTTGTCTACCATAGGGTCCATTGTCAACTCGTCTATGAGGTTCATATCTTATGCAGCCGAAGAGGCGAGTAGGGCAGCTAGCTCAGGCGTAGCTCTCAGAAGGCAAGCCTGGATGCGCCTGTGTCATTTTGCGGAGGCCTTTAAGTCTTCCTTCACTGATGCCCCCTTTGATGGGTCCTCTCTCTTCGGACCCAAAGTGAAAGACACCCTCACCAGATACGAACAGGAGGGAAAGACCCTGTCTGCCATAGGGGCCCATTTTTCTCTCCCTTCTAGGCCTTATCCCAAGGCTCAGAGAGGAGGGAAGATGTAGTTCAAAAAGTCTCAGAGGTCCTTTCCCGCAGCTCAAAGTGAGTCCCCCTCCAGAGGCAGGGGGAGGGGATTATTCCAGAAGACACCATCCTAGAGGCAGAGGAGGCCCCCGCAACTTGGGAGACCGCGATTCCTTTCGCGGTTTTTCCTTCCAACATTCCTGAGGTGTTGCCCGACTGTGCTATTCCACAGCCGGTCGGGGGCCGAATTTCTTTGCATCCGGAAGCCTGGGAAAGCATCACCCAGGAACGTTGGGTGCTCCGAATAGTTACCGTAGGTTACACTATTCCCTTCGCGTCGACACCCCCTCCAGTCAGAAGGATCCTGGACGTCCCACCCAGTCAACGGGATCAAGCAGCACTAGAAGTTGTAAAGCTGCTAGAAAAAGGAGTCATCCAGCCAGTCCCTTCAGACCATGTCTGATCAGGAACTTACTCACGAATCTTTTTGGTGCTGAAAAGGACAGGGGACCTGAGACCCATTCTGGATCTCAGTCGATTGAATCGTCTATGTTCTGAAGTCTAAGTTCCAAATGATCACACTTCAGTCCATTTTTTCACTGCTGGAGAAAGGAGTATGGATGTGCTCCATCGATCTCAAGGATGCCTACTACCACATCAAAACGGAGAAGGCATCCAGGAGTCATTTATGCTTCCGGCTAGGAGCCAGTCACTTCCAGTTTCGTGCCCTGCCCTTTGGTCTCACCACAGCCCCCAGGGTGTTTACCAAGTGTTTGACAGTGGTGACAGCTCACCTGAGACGTCTAGGATTCCAGGTGTTTCCGTATCTGGACGACTGGCTTCTCGCCGCCCCCACCAGACATCTGCTCATCCAAGCCAGGGAGATGACCATCTCACTTTGCCAACGTCTAGGATTACTTTGAACTGGGAAAAGTCTGCCTTGCAGCCCTCATAGCGTGTTGTTTTTATAGGCGCAGAGCTAGACTCTATTCAAATGCGCGCCTTTCTGCCACAGGACAGGATAAGTTTTGCAGTCTCAGATCCACGCATTGTTGCCCCTCAGAAAAGTTCAGGCCAGGTTAGTTTTTCAGCTCTTGGGATCCATGGCCTCCACCATCATGCTGGTACCTCTGGCCAGGTTACACATGCAGATCCTACAGTGGCTCCTGTCGGTTCAGTGGTCCTTTCAAAAGCTTCCACTTTCCCACTTGATACTTTTCACGGAGCTATGCAAACAGGACCTCCTCTGGTGGCTACGCTTCTCCAATCTGGACAGAGGAAGGAGCTTGGCTCCTATGTCTCCGGTGACCACGGTGACCACGGACGCCTCCCAGATGGGGTGGGGGGGCATTATCTAGGCAGGACAGTCCAAGGCACCTGGCAAGATCACGAGGTACACTTGCACATCAATGTTCTGGAGATGAGAGCAGTGTTTCTGGCGTTGTGAGCATTCCAGGACTCTCTACCTCTGGGAACGATTGAAATTCACTTGGACAACATGTCCGTAGTGTGGTACCTGAACAAGCAGGGGGGAACCAAATCTTATCCCCTCTACAGAGAGGCCATGCGAGTGTGGCAGTGGGCAGTGTCTTCCCAACGGTTTCTAGTGGCAACGCACATCCCGGGGAAGTCCAATGTGATAGCGGACAGGCTAAGCAGAGCTATTCTGATGCCTCACGAGTGGTCCCTGGACAACCGAGTGGCGGTTCAGATCTTCAAAAGGTGGGGTCAGCCTTGCTGCGATCTCTTCTCCAGCCCCCTCAATGCCAAATGCAGCAAGTACTTCACTCTGATCCCCCCACAGGGGGAATCACCCAGGGATGCTCTAGCTCACGATTGGCCCCCCCGGTCTGGTCTACGCTTTCCCTCCATTTCCTCTGTTGCCAAGAGTGATACAGAAAGCCATATCCTTGGGAAGCAGGATGATCCTTATTGCTCCATGCTGGCCTGAACAAGTGTGGTTCCCTTTTCTTCAACGGTACGCACTGGACGGTCCGTGGACTCTGGGCCCATTGCTGGACCTCCTGATTCACATGTCAGGACAACTTCGTCCATCCCTCCAAACTCTCAGGTTGACAGCCTGGCTGCTACACTTCCGTTGTTAGTCAGGCGACATTCCTTTTCACCTGAAGTGGTGCACATCTTGTCTTCTCATAAGTCTTCCACCAGGAAGATTTATTCCAGCAAATGGAAGAGATTCTCCATTTGGGCTCAGGCCCAAGGTTTGGACCCCTTCACAGCCCCTATTCCGTCAGTCTTAGATTTTTTAGCCATGTTGTTCCATCAGGGCTCCATGCCCGCTACCATTAAAGTACAGTTGGCTGCAATTTCCAATTTTCACACATGTTATGAGCCCTCCCTTATGGGCCACAAACTCTGTAAAGCCTTAATAAAAGGTGCTTGGTTACTTCGTCCCCCAGTTTCTGAACCTGTACTGCCGTGGGACTTGAACCTTGTGCTACAAGCTATTACATCACCACCCTTTGAACCGGCTGCCACTTGCGACTTAAAATTCCTATCTTGGAAGAATGCTTTTCCGATGGCCATTACATCGGCCAGGAGGGTATCAGAACTCCAGGCCTTGTCCATTAAAACCTCCGTATTTGATCTTTCATAAGGACAGAGTTTCCCTGAGGCTTAACCCATCATTCCTTCCGAAGGTGTCATCCACTGTCAATCTCCATCAATCTATTGAGCTACCAGTGTTTTTTCTGAACTTTTCCAATAAAGCAGAGTTCTGGTTTCATCAGTTGGATGTGCACAGACAACTGAGATTTTATTTACATAGGACTAAGCATGTTAGGAAATCTGATCAACTGTTTGTATCCTTTTCAGAGAACAGAGCAGGTTGTCCTATTTCCAAGTGCACAATTTCTAAATGGATCAAAGATTGTATTTCATTCATCTACGCATCAGCAGACAGAACTTTACCCTTTCCCGTCCAGGCTCATTCTACCAGGGCTATGTCTACATCAGTCTTGAAACAACTACCAAACAGGAATCTTCATAACCAGCGTCTTTATTGGAAAAAACAGGCAACAAAATTTCGTAACTTAGCTTTTCACTCACACGGGCATCATCAGAGTTGTACTACATTTAAAAATCACATGTTTAAATAGCAAAAAGCTGATGGACACACCCCCACATCAACCAATAGTAAGTTACCACCAAACTCAGTTAATAAAAGAAAAGTTGAAAATCCTCACACACTGTTTAAAACATATGTCATGGTACTCTATAAAATATATAATATACATTAATATATAATTTAAAAATAACTATAATTCTGATGTAACAAAACATAAAAATTGAAAATTATTTAGCAATATAAGCAGTGTCCACTAAAATAAAGACACAATTTCTCTTACAAATATTTTTATATAATAAATTGAAATAGAATATATTCTGTAAAATTGTGCCAAAAAAAGTTATATTAGTTTAAGTTTATTAGAAGTCAAGGAATGCCTATGGCAACTTAGGCTTAATGCGTCTAAGCCACCTGGCATTAATGAATATATCTCATTGGCAAGTATTTTGAAATACAAAGCACAGATGATTTGAGTAACATAAACAATTTTTTCAACTTTACCAAAAACTTTTTTAATATCATCAATTATTAGCATTACAATAACTTTTAATTTTTGTAAGAGAAATTGTGTCTTTATTTTAGTGGACACTGCTTATATTGCTAAATAATTTTCAATTTTTATGTTTTGTTACATCAGAATTAGTTATTTTTAAATTATATATTAATGTATATTATATATTTTATAGAGTACCATGACATACGTTTTAAACAGTGTGTCAGGATTTTCAACTTTTCTTTTATTAACTGAGTTTGGTGGTAACTTTGAGTTACTATTGGTTGATGTGGGGGTGTGTCCATCGGCTTTTTGCTATTTAAACATGTGATTTTTAAATGTAGTACAACTCTGATGATGCCCGTATTGTGAGGGTGAAAACGCTAAGTTACGAAATTTTTTTGCCTCTTTTTTCCAGTAAAGACGCTGGTTATGAAGATTCCTGTTTGGTAGTTGTTTCAAGACTTCTGTGGTGTACTATTGGATGGGATTATATTATCTATGTCTACATCAGTAGCTTTCCATGCTAGGCTTTCCTTGGATGAGATTTGTGCTGCGGCCACTTGGGCTTCTCCCAACACTTTTATTACTCATTACAAGCTGGACCTGGCTTCTAGGGGCCGGGCTTCCTTTGGTTCCACGGTTTTCAGGAGTATCTTCTTATGAGCCTCCCAGGATAGAGGTGCTGGGGACTCTGTCCCATGAGTAAGGAATGTAGGCGAGATGGACCACATACATCAATAGTTATGGTGAGTACATAACTAGCTGTTCTTTTTAAAGAATATTGTCCAAGAGGATCTGTTGGCCCAGTCCCGGGCCAAGCCTGGACCCTCGGACCATAAGAGGAAGGGCCACCTCTCTCTCCGGGTCATCATCTTCAAAAAAGGCCAGGTTGTCTGATCCCATCTCCTCAGATTTGATCTCAGCCTCGGCTCCGTCAGCTCCAACTTCCTCGGATCCTGCATCCCATATCTCCTCATCCAGATCCAAAGCTTCCACTCTGAGGGCCTCAGATCCGAGGTCTAAGGAATCTATTCCTGGATCCAAGGCCTCCAGATGAGGCCTTCAGATCTGGCTGGATCCGGCTTCCTTGGATATGAGTCATGTGGGATCCAAGCGTCCGGATCCTCATTTGTCCTTGGATCCAACATGATCAGATCCGGGATCAGTGTCTGATCCTACCATCATAATAGAGGACTTCCCATCAGGTTCTGGCTTGGGACTGTCCCTTTCTGCTTCCCAGCACAGGAGCTAATCTCTGGACAGGCATGGGAGGTCCTTGGGTCCAGACGTCCATCCCCATCTAGGTCCTCCAGGAGCTTTTTCCCACCAATATGGACAGGATGATGAGGTCCTTTTTCAAGGCGCAGACTGAGTTGGGGCTTCTTGCATCCCCTGCCCATCAGGCCAGGGGTCCAGCTTGTACCCCTTTGCTGGCTTCTCCTCATCCGATTCAGATGGTTACAAATTTTCAGGCCCTGGGATGCATCGGGGAGGAGACGGGGGTTCCTAGAGTCTATTCTGCATCTACCTAGTCGGTCATTGACCGTCTTTGCTCATCCTCCCCCTGGGCAGACGGAGTCCCGGGTCCGACCCGTCACCCTGGAGTCTTTGTTTGGGGGCTCTGGACCTGTATTTTTTCAGACTGATCTCCTCCCCTTGGTGTTTCAGCCCTTGACAGCTGGGGGCCAGTACTGTCTGGAGGCCAGGAGGCTCTGACATGCTCTGGTCCCTCTTCTCAGGCGGGCTTGCCTGCCAGGAGTGCACATTGGGCATTCTACTGCCCTTCGGCTTTCCGAGCTGTAGAGAAGACTTTTTCCTACAGTAGTGTTTCCTCCCTGGCTTTCCAGGGACCATCCCAGCCCCCTAGAGTGGACTCTTCTCATCCTGTTTCTGGTCAGCTTTCTCGAACTAGCCTTCAGGCAGGAGTCACCCCCTTGGGGTCCCTCTCTTCTGAATCCTCCCCTGAGCTGCCCCTCCCAGAGGAGGTGCTTTTGAAGAGATCATGCAAGAGGAGGCACCTGGACTCTCCTATGGAGTCTCACTGAGGATGTGGACCTCGATGAAGGGGACAGGTTTCCTAGATTTCCGCCAGAGGATGTCTCCTTTGGGGACATCTTGGAAATCCTCAAGCTTAAGGACAGATGGTCTTCCCTGCCGCCATCCTCTGAGGAGTCCATGTTCCTGAAGGCTTTCAGGACAGGACCATCTACAACCTGGGTCGCCCCCCCGCTGACAAACTCATTGACCTTATCACCAGCAGGGGTTGGAAGGAGCCAGGTAATGTGGAATCTCTACAGAAGCACGCCAACAAATTTCTTAACTCCCCTCCAGCAAACATTTCTAGTCAAAGGGAGTGTCAGTCGATGGTATTGTGGTAGCTGCCACCACCAAGAAAGAACAGGTGGAGCAAAGTGTGTCTGTCCATCTCCTTAACCAAGAGTCCCAGGAGATATACAGACACACAAAGCGGGTCTTCACCCACTACCTTTGGTGTGCGGGTGCTTAACTACTTGGCATATTTCACCTGACTCCAGAGGGACTTGGTCAAGGAGCTTGCCACTTCCCTTTCCGAGTCATTGTCTGCCAGGGAACTCGGCAAGGTGTCCCCCAAGCTGTCTACTCTCATTTCTCTGGCTAATTCCTCGATAAGGCTGATTTCCAATGCTGCAGAAGGTGCCTTTCGAGTGGCCAGCACAGGCATCGCTATTCAGCGTCATGCCTGCCTGCACTTTTGCAGATTTGTGGAGTCCTTTAAGGCATCTTTCACTAATGCCCCCTTTGATCGATTGATCTCTCTTCAGTCTTTCAGAGGCATTCAACTGCAGTGAGCAGAATGGCAAGACCCCATCGGCTGTAGGAATCAAGTTTTCTACCCCTCAATGCTCCTCCAAGACTCAACAAGAGACTAGAAAATTGTGGTTTTGTAAGTTGCAGTCTTCCTTTCAAGACTCTGAGGAAGAGCCATCTTCTAGAGTTTGGGGAAGAGGGTTCAATGGCAGATGTCACCCCAGGGGCAGAAGGGGTCTGCAATATCAGGGCTCCAGAGAACCTTTCTGCGAGAAGCCCCCTCAGCGCTCCTGAAGCACTACCCAGCTACCCTGCCCTGGAGGCAGTCGGGGGTCGTTTGTCACTGCACCCTTTAGCCTGGGCAAATATTACAAGAGATCGCTGGGTGCTGAACATTATTTCCAGGGGCTATTTTATTCCCTTTTCTCAGTCACCCCTTCCAATCAGGAAATTCCTCCCTGATGCGCCACCCCATCAGAGGGAGTTAACTCAACAAGTACTCAAACTTCTTCAGAAGAGAGACATCCAAAAGGTTCCCCCAGGACAAAGAGAATCCTGAATTACTTTCGCTTCTATTAGGTGCCAAAGAAGACAGAGGGGACCTGCATCCATTTCTGGACTGAAGTATTTTGAATCTCTCTGTCAAGAAGTCCAAGTTCCAGATGGTCACTGCCCAGTCCATCATGCCTCTTCTGACAAGGACAATTGGATGTGCACAGTGGATCTCCAGGATGCATGCTATCCTATAAAAATAGACAGGCATTGCAGGAGACAACTCTGCTTTCACATAGGGGTCAGTCATTTCCAGTTTAGGACCCTACCCTTTGGTCTCACCACAGCCCCCCGTGTGTTCACCAGGTGCATGGCAGTGGTCGCAGCTCACCTGAGACTGCAGGGATTCAGGGTGTTTCCTTACCTTGACTATTGGCTCTTCACAGCTCCCCCCCCCCCAAGTATCGGCTCTACACAGTCAACTCAGTACATTCTTCAGCTGTTTGACCAGTTAGGGATCACAGTGAATCTGCCCAAATTGAATCCGATTCCATCCCAAAATTTATAGTCCATTGGGATTCAGTATCGGAGATTGCAGCCCTCCCTCTTCGCCATGTGCATTTAATCAGAACTCCTGTCCAGTGCCTTCTAGATCTGAATCATCCTCAGGTTCGCCTTATTCTCTGGTCCTTAGGGTCCATGGTGGTGAGAATCTACCTGGTGCTGTAACCAGATTCTACATGAGGGTTCTGCAGGTGGTTCTAGTGGTCCAGTGGTCTTCTTGGTCTTGTCCGATGACTGCCTCATTCCATCTCACTGTAGTGTGCAGGCATCATCTTCTTTGGTGGATTCAGTCTCCCGACCTCCTAGTAGGCAGACCATTCTCTCTTCCTCCCCCAATGCCATTGTGACCTCAGATGCTTCCCTGTTGGGCTGGAAGGGGCATTACCAGGGAATGACTGTCCAATGTACGTGGTCCTCCACAGAGACCAAACTGCACATAAATGTACTGGAGATGAGAGCAGTCCTTCTCACGTTGCAAGCTTTCCAGGCTGCCTTCCTCTGGATACCATTGCATTTCACATGGACAACATGGCAGTTGTGTGGAACATCAACAAGCAAGGGGCACATGCTGTTTATCTGCTTTGTTGCGAGGCCACAAGGGTGTGGGAATGGGCAATCTCCTTGGGGCACTTTCTCCTTGCAACGCACATTCCCGGCAAGTCCAACATGTTGGCAGACTGACTCAGCAGGGCCATTCTGAGTCCTCAAGAGTGGTCCCTGAATCCTTCAGTGCTGTGGTCAGCTGAGCTGCGATCTGTTTGCTTCCCCTCCATCACAAATGCAGCTGCGATCTGTTTGCTTCCCCTCCATCACAAATGCAGCTGGTAGTTTGCCCTGATTCTCCTTGTCTGGAAGTCCCCCCGGGATGCTCTTGTTCATGATTGGCCTCCGGGTCTCCTTTACGCCTACTCTTGCCTTCCTCTTATTCCAGGAGTGCTTCAGAAAGCTTGACACCTCAAGGCCACCTTGATCCCCATTGCCCCCCTTTTGGCCTCAGCAGATGTGATTTCCCCTCCAACGGTCTCATCTGAAGTACCCCCTTGAACACTAGATCCACTTTCGGATCTGATTTCCCATCCCTCCCAGCTTCCAACCTCCAACCGTCAGAATCTTCATCTGATGGCGTGGTTTGTCCACTTCCCGTAATCTTGAATCAGTCCAGGCTTACGTCACCCATCCTGAACATTATTCTGGTCTCTCAGAAGGCATCCACCAGAAAGGTATATATGAGTAAGTGGAAAAGGTTTTCTGTTTGGGACAAGCAGTGAAATCTGGACCCCTTCTCAACTCCCATCCCAGATATCTTATTGTTCTTGTCTTTGCTTTTTCAGGAAGGGGTAAGCTTCTCTACTATCAAAATACATTTGGCAGCTATCTCTAATTTTCATGTTTGCGAGGAACCTATTTTTTCCTCTCACCTTTGTAAGGCATTTTTGAAGGGTGCTCCTGTCAAGGATCCTTCCCCCCTGGGACCTTTCTTTTCTGCCACACTCTCTTACAAAGAGTCCCTTTGAGCGTGCTGCTACATGCGATATGAAATATTTATTATGGAAGACCACCTTTCTGGTGACTATAACTTCAGCAAAAAGAGTTTGACTTGCAGCTCTCTCTATCAAACCACTTTACCTAGTGTTTCATAAAGTCAGAGTGACTCTCTGGACCAATCCTTCATTTATGCCTAAGATAGCTATGGAAGCAAATTTGAATCAGTCAATTCAATTGCCAGGTTTCTTCCTTAACTTTTCTAATGAAGGGGAATATCTGCTACATACGCTTTGTGTTCATAGATGGTTACAGTTCTGCCTGGGTAGAACAGAGTTTCCACAAATCTGACCATTTGTGGCATTTTCTCTTAACAGACAGGGTTAGGTTGTTTCAAAGATCACTATTTCTCATTGGATTTCGAAGTGTATTTCCTTGGCCTGTTCATCTAAAGGTCTGTCTTTACCAGGTCCAATCAGAGCCCATTCCACTAGATCTGTGGCTATGTCAGCTGCCTAACTGGCCCATCATGCCATAGATGAGAGTTGTGCAGCAGCTCCCTGATCTACTCCTCAAACTTTTGTTAATCATTATAAACTTGACATTGTCTCCAGGAACATAGCTTCCTTTAGCTCCATAGTTCTTCAGCATGTCCTTTCGTGAGGCCACCCAGGATTTAGGGTAGCTGGGACTCTGACCCAAGAGTGAGGAATAATGACATGGGATAACATCAGATAAAGAGTTATGCACTTACCATAACTTGGCATCTTACTGTCCCTCCCTCCTTCCCTCATCCTGTGGGACCTAGAGGAAGTGGAGATGCCCTATCGGGTAGCCAAGGTCTTTCTTAACTGCTTTCTAGCTTTAGGGCAAACTCAATCTGATGGGTTAGAGGGCAGCAAGGGCTCATGGGAGTGGGAGGAGCTCGAGCCTAGAAGCGGTCTGTAAAGTTGCCGGCTCAGATCCGATGTCGAATCCTATGACCAAAGAGTGATGAATAGTGACATAGGATTAAACAGATGCCAAGTTATGGTAAGTTCACAACATTTTTTTTTTTACTTTACACCCTCCTATCTAGTTGTTCATGTCGTTGGTTTTATTGCTGAAATTGCCTAGTAGTGGTCCATGTGGATCAGATCCCCACCCCATTTAACAAACTTAAAAAAAAGTGTGTGTGTGTAGATTCTTTTCCTTTGAGACTCCATCTTTAGACCTGATGGGTGTTTTCTAGTCTGTTAAATTTATTTTCTATTTTATATCCAGTATGTAAACTTATAAGCCGCGGTGGTGCAGTGGTACTGTTGTTGCCTCACAGCAAGAGGTACTCCTGTTCGATTCTTGGCTGGAGAGCCTTCAGTGTGGAGTCTGCATGTCCTCCCCGCGGTAGAGTGGTGTTCGAAAGGCATACATAGAATGGGCGTGCCTTCGTTGAAAGTTGGGCGTTGAGCTGGCACCTCAGCACCGTAAAAATCTACTACCAATCGTTAGCGGACCAGAGTTCCACTGTGGCGACCCCTAACCCCTAAAAGCCGAAAGAAGAAGAACAACATTAATTCTGTAAACTTGACTGATTGCATATATTTCTCTGTATTTCATTGCTGCTCATTTTCAGATAAAATAGCAACCAAATACAGAAAATAAATTTGTAATATGCTTTGCAGTTCCAGAAACACCTTATTTTTCTGATTACCAGTTTTAAACCAAACTATCATGTGCAGTTTCTTCCACAGCTTTGATTAGAAAGGTTCATTACTTCTACCAATATTCCCTCAATGCACCTTGTCTTTACTGTGAATTTTGAGTACATTGAACATCATTCTTTTAGCATACATGCCACAATGCGAATTTATTGTTGCAAAATATGTAATGCAGTTGTATTGTAATTTAACATTTTAAATGCATTTTTCTTCCACAGAAGAGCTTTGTAGTGTATTTAAAACAGTGGGGAGCATGGGAAATGGGGGAAAAATACTGAAATAATTAAAGTTGTACCTGAATTAAGTAATGTGTTAAATGTCTGTATTTCTTTCACTTGCTTGTATTTCTTTCACTTGCTTGTAAATTAGTATGTTTGTTTTTTTGATTGTAAGGTACATTTCTTGTACTTTAATAAAAGTAGAACTGTTTTAACATTAAAGCATTTTTAAAACACATTTAGTTCTTCTCTTTTTACTTTGTTCCTATTATTTTTGGACCCCTGTATTTTCTGACGCATTGCCCTTTCATATCCTGCCTGCCTACCATTAATTGATAAGACAGTTGATAGAGGAAGCTAACTCCAAACAAAATCATGATACTATGATGAGATGTATACTGAAATTCTCATAACACAGTATGGGTATGACTGAATTGTCCATTTTCAGCTTAGTTGGGCATGCAAGTAAATAACCTCAATATCTTGTTAACATTCTTAACAGTTTCTTAATATTTCACAATAGCATGTCTAGGTCTTCATTTTAGCAGATATGGCATTCTGACATTTTAACTTCATAGTGTACTGTATTTTACAGTTTTCTGTGAGCTCTATAATATCTAGATGTTTATCTGAAATATACAAAAAACACAGTCACCAAGGAAGAATTAACTGTATTTGTGTGTCTTTGTGATGTTCTTCGTCTCACATTGCTGCAGTCATAACCTGTGGGTAGTCCGCTGTCCTCGGTCGGCCCGAATACCAAAGTGTTAGGCTGGCGTCGGTCACGGTCGCTCAGATCTGACGTCAGTACGCAGTGGTACTAAAGCGCATGACCGACGCCATATCCTCAGTCTTTCTTGCCGCATGGTCCGAAGCAGAAGCAGCGTTTGCAAGTGCCGTTCGGCGTCCTGAAATTTTCGTATTCTGAGTTTCAGACCGAAGATCAAGTTGGGCTAAGTACCCGCTAGAATATTTTTGTCTTTTCTTGCCTCAGTCAAATCCGGATGTCAGAAAAAGTTAATAATTGTATTTCTTGTGGGAAACAGATACCTCATAGGGACTACCACTCTCTGTATTCCTTGCTTGGGGCCTGAGCACGACGTAGTCGGGTGTCGCTTTTGCGCTAGATTTAATAAGCGCACCATTAAACGCAGGTTAGATTGTGCTAGACTTGTTTTCGGTAAGCGGTGTAACTACAACATGCCGTCGGATCCTCCGACGCCCGCTACCGCTAAGAAGCGAAAGGATAAATCGTTAAAGTCTAAGCAGGATGAGTCGTCCGTTGCGGACGCCGGTTCTATGGAGACTACGGTTGAATCTGTGGATCCAGCCGAGGTTTCAGCTGAATCACAGGGGGAACCTTTAATCCTACAGGAATTGGCCTCTCAGGAGTTAGGTCAGGCCGAGGGGGCCTCTCAAGTTTCTGTAGCTCCTACTTTACATAAGGTTGTTAGGCCTTCTACTTCTGTCACTAAAGCCCCTTCTAAAGCTAGACCTGGTCTTTCTGGCACAGGCATCAGCCCTAGTTCTTCAGGCTCTGTTCCTAAAAAACATATGCGGAAAATGGCAGAGGATTTGATAACTTTAATCAGAGGTTCCATGCCCCCTCCAGATAAGAGGCCTAGAGTGGAGACAGAGGTGGAGGGATTGGAGCATTCCTCAGATTACTCTGAGTCTTCTGCTGAGGACATTCAGGATTTTCCTCCCTATTCTGATTCGGATGCAGAGGATTCCTGTCCTTCTGCTTCTCCTCCAGAGGATTTTTCCTTTTCTGAAACCCTGCACTCCATGAGGGAGCATTTTAAGTGGGAAGGTCAGGATTTTTCAGATTCTCGTAAGAGGCTTAGGGAATTTTTGTTTTTACCACAGCATAGGCCCTTGGCTATTCCCCGTTTTGGATGTTGTTCAGGATGTTTTTTCTGAAGCTTCCCTTAATCCTGATTCTTTACCCCCTGCCCCTGTCAAGCCAGACAGGTATTACAGAGTTCCAGAGGCTCATAAATATGTATATAAGAGTCCTAGAGCAGACCTGGAAACTATTAGTCAGGGACCTAAGGGTGTCAGGGCTTCTGTAGTTAAGAATTCGGTACCTCTAGATAAAGATTCTAGAGCTTTGGATAGGTGGGGTAAAAAGGTGTATACCTCCTCCACGCTAGCTATGAGGGCTTTAAATTGCCAGTTTCATATGCTGAAGTATCAGAATTTTCTGTTGAGCCAGTTGAAATCTAAGGTAGATGCTCTAGCTGAGGGTATAGAGTGTAAGGAATTGCAGGACTTAGTTCATGCCTCTGATCAGGTTGGTAAGCATTCCTTGCAGTGTGGCTTTGATGCTCTTCAGGCTTCTTCCAGGGTGGCTGCCACTGGTTCAGTTATTCGTAGGCACGCCTGGCTTAAGGATCAAAATTTGTCAGAGCATGTGAAAGCTTGAATTTTGGATGCTCCCCTTCAATCTGAAGTTCTTTTTGGTTCTCCTGTGGAGTCAGTTTTGAAGAAAATGGAAGGCAAAGCTAAGTCCATGCAGACGGTTAAGGAATTTTTACAAGTGCAGCCCCCTAAGTTTAGCAGAAATTGGCCTGCAAAAGGATGGGCTTATCCTTCTTCTGATTTTCAGTCTAAGGGCAGATCTAGACGTGTTAGGGGCAGAGCTCATGCTCAGGGTTCTTTCAGACCTAGGACGTGGAGTTCTCCTGCACAATCTTCTGGTGAAGGCAGGGGTCAGCCTTTTCGTAAACAGACCCAATGACCTGTATCTCCAGCTGCCAGATTCCTCCTGTCTGGCAGCTCCTCTAGGAGGAAAGTTGGCACTTTTCAAGCAAAATTGGCTTTTGGTCACCTAGGACAAATGGGAGTTGGACATTATAAATCGAGGCTACAAATTTTATTTTCACACCTTGCCTCCTTTCAAAGGCATGCTGGATGTACCTCCTCAGCAAAGGCTGGAGGCTCACAAACAGATTTCTTTACTTTTACAAATGGGGGCTATCCAGGCGGTACCTCCGTCAGAAGTAGGCCTAGGATTTTATTCTCGCCTGTTCCTTGTGCCAAAGAAGGGAAACACTTGGAGGCCAATTCTGAATTTGTCCATTCTCAATACATACCTAGACATTCCAAAGTTCAAGATGTTAACTTTGCAGCAACTTCTGCCTCTGCTAGGCAAAGATCACTGGATGGTAACTCTGGATCTCAAAGAGGCTTATCTTCACATTCCTATCAGGCCCAGCTGCAGGAGGTTCCTGCGTTTTCGGGCTGGTACTTTTCATTATCAATTCTCTGCATTGCCCTTTGGCTTATCTACTGCGCCCAGGGTGTTCACAAAGGTCCTGGCTCCTGTGATAGCCTTCTTAAGACTAAGAGGAATACAAATTTATCCTTATCTGGACGATTGCCTGATTCTTGCTCAAGACAAAGTCGAGTTACTTCAGCATCTACAGTATGTAATGGCAGTTTTAAGATGCCTAGGGTATTCTGTGAACGAAACAAAGTCCAGTCTAGTACCCTCTCAGGACATGTGCTTTCTGGGTGTGAGACTGAATACAGCCTCTCAGATGGCTTTTTTGACCCCGGACAAACAAAGAAATCTTCCCATATACTTCCAGCAATTATCTCTACTGTCCAGGCTGTGACTGCAAGGACAGTCCTTCAAGCCTTGGGGTTCATGGCATCTTGTATTCTGGTACTTCCCAATGCCAAACTGCATATGAGGAAGCTACAATGGTATCTCAAAAGTGTATGGACTCAACACTGCCACGATTTGGACACTGTCATTCAGATAATACCTTGCATCCAAAAGGAATTTTTGTGGTGGGCTCAGGAATGTCACCTAAACAAGGGACTCTCTGTGACCCGACCAGAGGCGAGTCAGATCTTAACGACAGATGCCTCAGACAAGGCTTGGGGAGCACACTTCAATGGGAAATGGATTCAAGACACTTGGCCTCCCAGACTACAGCATTTGCATATCAACATGAAGGAGATGTTAGCAGTCTAATTTGCACTGATGGCCTTCAAGGATCTACTTCAACCGGGACAAGTGTTGATTCAAACAGACAACACAACAGTCATGTGGTACATCAACAAGCAGGGGGGAACCCATTCGTACCCTCTTTGCAGACAAGCTATGATTTTGTGGGAGACTGCTCTGAGTTTGCACATCACTCTTCAAGCGAGGTTCCTGCCAGGAGCACAGAACTCCTTAGCAGATGTTTTGAGCAGACAGATGGTGGATCCCCACGAGTGGAAATTGGATCCTCATGTATTTCAACAGTTGACAGTGGCTTGGGGAACTCCAGACATAGATCTGTTCGCTTCTCCACTAAATTTCCAACTGCCAAAATTTTGCACAAAGATGTTTCACCCATAAGCTTGGAAAGTGGATGCTCTATCTTTCAGTTGGAACAACCTTCACGTCTATGCTTTTCCTCCTCTGCCTCTCCTTCCAAAGGTGCTCTTGAAGGTCAGACAGGACAGGCCTTGCATGATTCTAATAGCTCCAGATTGGCCACGTCAGCACTGGTATCCTCTGCTGAGGAGTTTAGTACAGGAGCCTCCTTGGCCTTTGCCACCAATTCCACACCTTTTGTCCCAGGCAAGCAATCATTTCCTCAATGTCAGGGTACAGTCCCTGCATCTGACAGCCTGGCATATTCTGTTTTAGACCCTGGGGGGTTACAGCTTCCTCAACAAGTTTTGAATGTCATATTGGAAGCCAGACGACCTAGTACTAGGAAAGTTTATGCTGATAAATGGAGGAGATTTTTTCTTTGGAGCACAGCAAGGAGCTTTGATGTTTCAGTGCCTAATTTGAGTGTTACACTACAGTACCTTACGGAATTATTAGACAAGGGTTTGTCTTTCTCCTCCGTGAAAGTTCATGCTGCAGCCATTTCTGCTCACTATGATTGTGACCCACCATTATTTTCTCACCCTTTGGTTAAGCAATTTCTTAGAGGGGCAAAGAACATAAGACCCCCACGTAGAGCTCCTACTCCTTCCTGGGATCTCAATTTTGTGTTGGAAAAGCTTACTTTACCTCCTTTTGAACCTGCAGCTACCTCTGAGTTGAAGTTTTTGTCTTGGAAGACTGCTTTTTTGTTGGCCATTACGTCTGCTAGGAGAGTATCTGAATTACAGGCTCTCATGGCAGTTGAACCCTTCCTGATTTTTCATAAGGATAGGGTATCTCTGCGTACTAACCCTACTTTTATGCCTAAAGTTGTTTCTAATGTGGCCTTAAACCAATCTATTCATTTGCCTACTTTTTATGCTGATCCCCAAAATAAAGGGGAAAAAATTTTGCATTCTTTGGATATTCACAGGCAGTTACGCTATTATTTGAGCAGAACTAAAGGGTTCAGGCAGACTCAACAGTTATTCATTTCTTTTGCTTTGGGTTCACAAGGGAAAGCTGTTTCAAAGCAAACTATTTCTAAGTGGATTGGCCATTGTATTGCTTTTTGTTATTCTCATCATGGAAAGGATGTTCCGGCTGGGATCAGACCTCATTCCACTAGGGCTACTGCCACTTCTACTGCCTTTTTAAGGGGAGTAGCTACCAAGGATATTTTGGAGGCAGCTACTTGGAGTTCAGTGCACACTTTTACTAAACATTACCATCTTCCTCTTTATTCCAAGTCTAGGGCTGGGTTTGTCACTGCAGTTTTACAGGGCATGTTAGCAGCTCCTAATGCTTTTTAATTTTGCCAACCTCCCTTTACCTTTGCTTTGGGATTCTACCCACAGGTTATGACTGCAGCAATGTGAGACGAAGAACATAGTACAGTTTTGTACCTACCATAAATGTAGATGTTCGAGGATCCACATTGCTGCAGTCCAATTTTCCCTCCCTCCTTCCCCTCTGTAGTTTGGGGTTGCTGGGTTGTGTTTGGGGGTGATTATTTTTTCTATATTGGTGGTTGGGTATTTTCTATTTTTGGCTATGGCCTTTTCTTTTTAAGGCCTTCTGACATCTGGGGCAAGAAAGACTGAGGATATGGCGTCGGTCATGCGCTTTAGTACCACTGCGTACTGACGTCAGATCTGAGCGACCGTGACCGACGCCAGCCTAACACTTTGGTATTCGGGCCGACCGAGGACAGCAGACTACCCACAGGTTATGACTGCAGCAATGTGGATCCTCTAACATCTACATTTATGGTAGGTACAAAACTGTACTATTTGGTCTCCTTGAAGTGTGCATCCAGACTGAATTTCTAGAAGGAATGTGTATGATGTTTTGATATGCATCTGTTTAAGGTGTTATGATATTTAAAGCTATTTATACAATGACCCCTCATTAATATTCCAAAATGTGCACGCTGATTGGCCAGCGTGCCTGTTGTAAATCCCACAATATACCAACGGAAAAAGATCTGGTCGCCCAGACTTTTTTCCATTGGTATAAAGTGTCCAAAACGATTTTTTTTTAAATAAATAAAAAGAAAAAAACAGAGTAATGGAGGCTTTCTTTTCTTTGTTGCTTCCGTTTCAAAGCATTGATGTACAGGGTATGCATAGGAATGCTAGTCCCATATGCATGCGCAGTACATCAACACAAGGAAGCAGTATACCACCACCAACGGAAGAAAAGTAATGCACCGTTATACAAAGCCATCATTTAAGAAAAGTATTTTTTTTCTTAAATAATGTCATTGTATAATAGCAATAACCCACTCCGTGGTTGTTGAAATTTACCCACGGTTGGCTTTATTTAGTCACCCAGGCTTCGCCCTCATGATTAAACCACGCCAACCGTGGGTAAATCTTCAATATACTACACCACGTCGTCGGTTATTGCTTAAATACCCTACATGCTGCACCCATTACAGGCTGTATTGCACATTGCATATTCTCCAGCATATGGTACATTATACATTTCACATGTCCAGTGTGCACTTCTTTACCTGATTTACAAAATACAGTGTGCATTAAATTCTCCACTTTGCTTTGCCTTGTAGACATTGCAGTAGATTGCACAGTTCAGAATACCCCTCACACTTTGCATATTTGATGTTTACAGTGTGAAATGTTTCAGAGACTTCTAGACTGAAGAACTGTTGAAGAAATCTAGTAATGTCTTGAAAAAAGTACTAAAAATTGCTCAGGAGAAAAGATTCTACATACTCTGGACATGCATGTTTTTTAGGGCTTGCCATTCACAATGCCAGAGCAAGGATGTAATCACCAAGTCAGTAAGTTCTTGCATGATAATTATAATTAACATAGACATGTGGAGGAGTAAAAGGACCACTGCTTTATTAAATGCTGTGTGTGTCTCTGATTCAAGACCCTTTTTATACTTGTTTTAGTTTTGTCTGGTGGGGGGACTTGCATCTTACCTAGTTTGTTTATGCTTTCCTTGTTTTCAAGAATGCTATTATAATCATCACCTCTCTCCTGTAAAGACCTATCTACAGTCTAATATTTTTTTTCATTCAGAACCAACAATGCTCTTGTTCTGTAAAGCGTTGTTCTGAATATATAACTATTGCATACGCTCACATTTGTAAATGTGTTGCAATAGCTTGCTTGCAATCTTTCCCAGTATTATCTCAGCCAGAACATGTAACAGTATATACTACAGCAGAGGAACAGTTAAAATGGCCAGAAGTCCCTGTAGATCTTTCCACATGAAAAAGTGTAGTGCAAGGGCCACTGTTAATGTAATATTTTACAAAAAAACACGGGTGTAATTCTGTTTTGGCTTCTCAGATATAACTGCTTTGTTAGTCTGACTTGGTGCTTCGAGCAGATGTTTCATGTTGTAACCTTTTTTTTTTTAATATTTGAAAAATAGGCGAATGATCCACAGTTTTCATCGGCTCCTCATTGTCATTAAAACTTTTCCAGTTTTCTTTAATAGTATAATGAAAACACCAAGCATACTGTATGACTCCAAGGGTTCTATACCCCCAAGTGAGGGGAGTTTTCGGAGATAAAACAATTGCGTACACAGCAGTACTCGTACTTGAAAGCCAGGTTTCAGTGCCTCACATTTCTTCCTTGCTCCTATAAGACTATATATATGCTAACAGAAAGTGGCAAGTATTAATTTTAGAACTGGGTACATGTGGATATTATCTCCAGAATTAGGTTACGTGTGTGCATTATTTTGTTGTATTTATCTTGCTCAGAATTGTGTTTGAGCCTCTTCACTTGTACTCACTGTTTATGCAGGTAAGAGGTGGAGATACCCTTGCCTATGTACAAACATTTGCTTATTTTCTTAAAACTGTAGTTTTGTTTTATGATTGCTGTTGTGGGTGGGCAGGACATTTCGGGAGTAGGCATTTCCTTGGACTGAATTACTTGTATTTCAGCATGTAAGTGCTTCTGGTTCTTAGCACTGCCTTGGATTATCCTAAGTTGTTGTGTCTTTTGGCTTTTCCTGTTAGGGGTCGCCACAGCGGAACTCCGGTCCGCTAATGATTGGTAGTTGATTTTTACGTGCCGAGTTACCAGCCCTGACGCACAACCTTCAACGAAGGTACGCCCATTCATGCATGTCTCCACGCAGAAGACGCTCTAGCTGAGAATCGAACTGGACAGCGTCTTATTGTGAGGCGACAACGCTACTGCAGCACTACTATTGTCCTAAGTATATTTCATTTTTGCAGTTTATGCAAGCTTGCAGACACCTTTGATTCTTGGTATTTCTTTGGGTTGCAATAGAAGTATTTCAGTTTAACAGTCACTTTTGTGAGCATGTCACTACTTTTTGTTAAGTATGAGTTTCTTACCTATGTATCATGCCCTAGCAAGCTTGTATATGATGATCATTTTTGAGTTTACTTTGACTCAGACCATTGACCTCCTTGTACTCTATTCTGAACCTAAAAACAGCAGAGAGATTCTTGTATATTTTGTTTGTAGGCAAATGAGATCCTATCTGGATAGGAGTAAAGACTTCAGAAAATCTGAACAACCTTTTTAGTAAGGGTGGATGTATGGTGCATGAGGAAGGAGCCCAATGGTTTGTAGACTGGTGAGAACATAATCCTTGGCAGGATACATCCCATATATAGGTATGGCTACTGCACTAGTGATTTATTCAAACATCTACTGTTATGGTAGGTTAACTTCACAGCTATACTTTGATGGCCTGGAAAATGCTTTTTCTCATGGTCACTGACTACTGTTGGAGTATTTGTATTGTGTAGACTGTCCAATGCAGAGACAAACTACTACACCTTTCAAAAAGAATGGATCTTTCTTTTATGGATACTTTGCTCTCTTAAGTGGTATGTGCTCTCTCAATTATTTGAGGAGTTTCTTAATATTTTATTGATGGGCTTTTTCTGGAGGCTCAGAATAGAGGAGTGTTCCTCTTCACCCAATGAGCTCAGTGCAAGATGCTGTTTTGTTTCAAAATTTGAGCATATTCAGATGGACCATTTGTGTCTTTTCCTTGGAGTGTATATTGTGTTGACCCCATGCCTTCCATGTGGATTTATACAATGTAGTTTGCCAGTAAAAGCCAGTAGGACTTTAGTTGGTGTATTTTGATGTATTCCACCAAAGGGGTGGCTGTTTGTGATGACTGCTATAGACAGTTTTGTGTTGCAGCCACCTAGCTATCTATGTATACGTTCCCTAAACACTGTAGTTTGGTGAGGTAAAATCAGTTTCCAGAATAGGTTGTAAAACCTTCAGCAGTCAAGGCCTTTATAAAAAGCATGGGATTCCTGGAGAGAGTGTGGAAGTGGGAGAATCAGTTGCCGTAATCTAAATGCAGTAATGAAGCAGACAAGACAGAATAATTCTCCCTATGACACATGTAACATATAGGGATGGGAATACCCTTTGGAAAGATAACTTGCTTTGATTTATTCTTTCCACACATTTTGGACTACTGCTTGAAAATGCTACACATGTTGTAGCCTCTATGGATTTTGACAGTAAACAACAGATTTACAAGTGTTTACTTTGGCAGCTAATATTTGAGAGGATCCTTTGAAAACAGGAGTCTTATTTCTATCTTGTACAGGTTAACGGTGAGTGTGGAAGAGAGGTGAAGAAGAGAGTACAGGCAGGATGGAGTGGGTGGAGAAGAGTGTCCAGAGTGATTTATGACATACGTGTACCTGTAAGAGTGAAAGGGAAGGTCTACAAGAGGGTAGTGAGACCAGCTATGTTATATGGGTTGGAGACGGTGGCATTGACAAAAAGGCAGGAGTTTGAACTGGATGTGGCAGAGTTAAAGATGTTAAGATTTGCACTGGGTATGACTGGGCTAGACAGGATTAGGAATAAGTATATTACAGGGTCAGCCCAGGTTGGTAGGTTTGGAGACAAAGCCAGAGAGGCAAGATTACGTTGGTTTGGACATGTTCTAAGGAGGGATGCTGAGTATATTGGGAAAAAGATGCTAAGGATGAAGCTACCAGGTAACAGGGAAAAGAGGAAGGCCTAAGATAAGGTTTATGGATGTGGTGAGAGAGGACATGCAAGTAGTTGGTGTGACCGAGCAGGATGCAGAGGACAGGAAGAAATGGAAACAGGTGATCCGCTGTGGCGACCCCTAACGGGAACAGCCGAAAGAAGATGATGACAGGTTAGTAACAATGTTTGGTAATTTTACACTTTTGTAATTAAGAGTATGGGTCAAGAAGTGGTGCTAAATGAAAATATACTTACCCTAGACCTTGGCATATTGATGGCTTTGCTTTGTCTAAAGGGAGCATGCCCTGTGGGTATGGGAGACTTTAGATTTTTTGAAAATTCTTACAGGGCACTAGAAGGGTGTAGCTAACCTTTCTACTTAACTAGAGAGAGTCATATCAAAAATAGTCTGTTATGTTAACACTTTATTTCATTGATACGAGTTTCACTGTGGCTATCTGAATAAGTTGCTCTGTACTCCTGGTCAGTGAACAGTCTGACTATTTCTACTCATTGCAACTGTCTGCCTTACACCATCTTTTCTAAACCCATATTCGTTTAGATTCATTGGTGAATACTAGGCCTGAAGGTCCATTTTAAGACTAGGCAATATCCTGGAGGTCAGAATCAAACCCTGTACATTGTGTCTATGAGGTGAAGACTTTAACCATTAAACCAGACATGGACATTAGGGACACTTAGTCTCCCATTATCTGTGACTAGTGAGACCAAAATCTGCCTGGTGTCTTTGATTAAAACAAACTGTCCTTTGCAAATGATAGTCTAGAATTTTTCATAATTAAAAAAAAAAAAAAAAAAAAAAATCTTCATTTGTTTACTGTTGTGCCCATAGCCTTACCAAGAAAACTTTTCAGTGACAAGAGTGTGGCTTGTTTCTTTAGTGGCAGTAGAATGCTGCCCATGTTACTAGTATAGAAAGAAAAATATCCGTTAAGAACTGCAAATGACTTTTGCTGTTACGACCCCTTCACTTATTGCAGTGTTCACCCAATCAGCCCTGTTTATAGTGATAGTGAGGTGTGTCATAGTCCTTTTTATCTGCTATTTCTCCATACTGACCTGCATTCCTTTTGGTAATTTTAAATCCCTTGAAATAAAAGTTTTTCTTTTTGTAGAAAAGTAAATATTCCATGTTCATGCTATTCCACTGTAGACCTTCCCCTGTCTTGTTCTTGCCATACAGAGCAAGACTACTTTCTTCCTTTGACAGAAGTCATCCACTCATTGAAAGCAAATTGTGAACCTGTTAACTGTCAGTAGTTATCTAGTTGCCATTTCAGTGCATTTATCTCTGTTTTCATCAGCTGGCCATGACATGGCAATTAATATCATGGATGAACATTTTTATTGTGCCATGTGAGACCACTCCTCTTTATGTGTAGCCCATTCTTTACAGATTTCTGTCCTGAAAGACTATTTTATTCAGGCACAGTGTGATAATTACTAAAGACCCTAACATTTGTATTCTAAAGGTTTGGTACTAAATTAATTTGAAAGTTAGTCTATATTTGATATAATGCTTGTTTGCTTTTAACTGTGCCAGTGTTTAGTATTTTAAGCCTGAGTTTTTGCTTTGTTATTATGTGGAATCTGTCTCATATACTACACAATGTTCTTTGCATGCTTGTGTCTAGATGTTCTTCGTGTTTCACTGTTGCAGTCATAACTGTAGGGTGCTCCTGCCAGCAGGCAGCCCGAGGTCGGCCAGAATCCCAAAGTCTGGGTCCGGCGTCGGCTGTATAAGCTAGTACCCTGACGTCAGTACGCTTTGGTACATAGCCCTCAGCCGACGCCATCTTCTCCAGTCTTTCTTGCCGTGCGGTGGAAAGAAGCTCGCAGGTCGTTGGTTGGCGATTATCGAACAGCGTATTTGGTTGTTGTCGGTCCGAAGTTCTTACTTCTCTTCTCAAAGCTAAGTACCCCGTTGGGGAATCTTTTTCTTGTTCCTCCGATGTCAGAAAAAGTTAATAATTGTATAGCGTGTGGGAAACAAATACCTCATAAAGATTTCCACTCTTACTGTCTACCTTGCTTAGGCCCTGACCACGACGTTTCTTGTTGTCGGTTCTGTGTCAGGTTCAACTCTCATACTATCAAGCGCAGGTACGATTGGGCTTTAAATTATTTTGGCAGACGCTTCAATTATAGAATGTCGTCGGACACTACCGGAGTCCAAAAGAAGCGCAAAGACAAAGACAGGCCGCCGAGGTCCAAACAGGACTCGTTGCAGCTGGAGCCAGCGTCCGGTTCGGCTGTCGTCAGTGAGGCGCTTTTGCAGCCCCTGTCGTCTGCCACTTCTGAACCGATGGCCGATACGGACTCCCATGGGGAGCCATCAAGGGCCAGTATTTTAACTGCTGCAGGACCTTCGGACGTCGCTCCTTCAGATGGGTCCGGAACCGCTGTGCAGGGTACCGGCTTCTGAGGGGGTTTTCAGGCCTACTCACATTACTATTTCAAAGGCAAAGGCAAAGACAAAGACTCCTGTTAAGTCTAAAGTTCCAGCTCAAGCTGCTTCTGAATCCACTCCCAAGACACAAAAGCAATTATTGAGGATGGCTGAAGATTTGCTTACAATGATTAGGGGTTCTCACCCCCCTCCTGAGAAAAGGCCTCGACAGGATGTTACTCTGGATTCCTCTGACCAGGCTTCTGTATCTTCTGTTTCTTCCTCAGATCAGGACTATTCCTTTCCCCCTTATGAGGATTCGGATGCTGAGGACCCTTTACCCTCGGCCTCTCCGCCTGAGGATTTTTCTTTTGGGGAAACCCTGCATGAGATGAGGGAACATTTTCATTGGGAAGGGCAGGAATATTCTTCTTCCAAGAAGAGGCTTAGAGAATTTCTTCTTCTTCCTCAGCATAGGCCTTTAGCTATACCTCCTGTTTTGGACATTGTAGATGATGCTTTTTCTGAGGCTAATTTGAATCCTGATTCCATGCCTCCTGCTCCTTCTAAGCCTGATAGATTTTATAGGGTTCCTGACTCTCATTTATTTTTGTTTAAAAACCCTTCTGCGGATCCTGAAACTATTTCTCAGGGCTCTAAGGCTGCTAAGGTTGCTACTTCTAAAAATCCTATTCCCTCTGAAAAGGATTCTCGTGCTTTAGACAGGTGGGGAAAAAAGGTATATACTTCGGCTACCCTGTCTGTAAGGGCTTTAAATTGCCAGTTTCATATGTTTAAATATCAGCAATTTCTTTTGTCTGTTTTAAAGCAAAAGCTTTCTTCCCTTCCTGCTTGTGCAGAGGATAAGGAACTTCAGGATGTTTTGCATGCTACTGAACAGGTTAACAAGCATAGCTTACATTGTGGTTTTGATGCTTTGGATGCTTCTTGCAGGGCTGCTGCCTCTGGTACTGTTATTAGGAGACATGCCTGGCTTCGTGAACAAAGTTTGCCTGAACAGGTTAAGGCTAAGTTGTTAGATGCCCCTGTTCAACAAGATGTTCTTTTTGGATCTAAGGCTGAGGAAGTTATTAAAAGATGGAGGAAAAGGCAAAGTCTATGCAGACTGTAAAAGATTTCTTGCAAGTTCAGCCTCCAAGATTTTCCAGGAATTGGCCCTCTAAAATTGGTCCTTTCCCACGCCTGACAGGCCTCAAAGGGGAAGATATAGGCGCTCCAGAGGTCGTGGTCAAGGCCAGGCCTCTTACAGATCTAGACAATGGACTGCTTCTTCACCTAGAAGGGGAGAAGACAGATCCCAATCTCAAAGAAAGCAAACTCAATGACTCTCTCGGTTGGGCTTCAGGACCCCTTCACCTGGACGCCCCTCTCGGAGGAAAACTGTCTCTTTTTTACAGAAATTGGACTCATATTACCCAGGACAGGTGGGTATTGGACGTGATTTTAAAAGGTTACAAATTCCACTTTCACACTTTGCCAAGGAATCACGGTTGGCCAGATCTGCCAAAACTTCAATGGTCAGAGGCCTTAACTCAAGTGGATGCTCTTCTGGCCATGAGAGCTATAGAGCCTGTTCCACTCTCGGAAATGGGAAAAGGGTTTTATTCAAGACTGTTTCTGGTTCCCAGAAAACAAAACTCTTGGAGACCTATTCTGGACCTTTCTGTGTTAAACACCTTTTTGGAAATTCCAAAGTTCAAGATGCTTACTCTGCAACAGCTAATTCCAATGCTCTCTCAGGATGCCTGGATGGTGACATTGGACTTAAAGGAAGCCTACTTACATATTCCCATCAGACAAGAACGCAGGAAATACCTCAGGTTCAAGGCAGGTTCGAGGCACTTTCAATTCTCTGTTCTGCCCTTTGGTTTATCTACTGCGCCCAGAGTCTTCACCAAGTGCCTGGCACCAGTAGTGGCTTACTGCAGACTTCAGAGGATCCAGATTTACCCCTATTTGGACGACTGCCTTATTCAGGCAGACAGCAAAGATCTTCTGCTTCAACATCTGGACTTTGTTCAACGTCTTCTCCTCCTACTGGGATTCTCGGTGAACATAAAAAAGTCACATTTGATCCCTTCTCAACAAATGGTATTCTTGGGAGCCCTCTTAAATACAACCTTACAAAGGGCCTTCCTCACTCCAGAAAAACAAATTCAGCTGGCTTCTATTTTCAACACCTTGGCAACTCTATCTCAGCTCACTGCAAGGAAATTCCTGCAGGCTCTGGGCTACATGGCTTCCTGCATTCTGTTGATTCCAAACGCAAGGCTTCACATGAGAAAGCTTCGATGGTATCTGAAAAGTGTATGGTCACAGCATTACCACGATCTGGATATTCTGATTCCTCTGATCCCCTGCCTACAGAAGGAGTTCCTCTGGTGGTCCAGGGCATGCACTTCAAACGAAGGAAAACCTTTTCGTCTTCCTCAACCAACTCAAATCCTAACCACGGACGCCTCGGATTATGCTTTGGGAGCACACTTTCTAGACAATTGCCAGCAGGGAACCTGGACAAAGGACCATCTTCACTGGCACATCAATCTGAAGGAAATGTTGGCAGTTCAAAACGCCCTTCTAGCCTTCAAGAATCTTCTACAACCAGGCCCTCTGCTAATTCGCACAGACAACACCACGGTCATGTGGTACATCAACAAGCAGGGGGGTTCTCATTCATACCCCCTTTGCAGACTAGCTATGGGTTTATGGGACACAGCTCTAAATTTGAATCTACATCTCCAAGCTCATTTCATTCCAGGAGAACAGAATCTCTTAGCGGACAGCCTGAGCAGAAACATTTCAGATCCTCACGAATGGATGCTAGACACCAACTTGTTCAACAGGATTACTGCAGTTTGGGGATGTCCCCAGATAGATCTGTTTGCATCCCATCTCAATCATCAGCTGCCTCACTTTTGCACCAGGTCCTTCCACAAAGCAGCTTGGAGAGTGGATGCCCTGTCCTTCAGCTGGAGAAGCCTTTCGGCTTATGCCTTCCCTCCTCTTCCTCTACTACCTCGGGTATTACTGAAAATAAAACAGGACAAGCCCAAGTTCCTCATCTTGATTGCTCCAAATTGGCCTCGACAGTTTTGGTATCCAACTTTAAAGCTCCTGTCCTCAGGGCCTCCTTGGATTCTCCCACTGAACCCTTCGCTTCTGTCCCAGCATCAGGGTCAGTTACTACATTCAAAACTCAAGACCCTTTGCCTGGCAGCTTGGCTCTTCAAAGGAATTTGATTCCTTCTAGTCTTCCCAAACAAGTTTTGGATGTTCTTTTGGAAGCTAGACGGCCTAGCACTAGGAAATCCTATGCCTCTAAATGGAAGAGGTTTTCTATTTGGATGCAGGACCGAGGTTCTGATCCTCAGGTACCTGATCTCTCTTCTATTTTGCTTTACCTTTCGGAACTTTTATCTAAAGGACTTTCCTTTTCTTCCATTAAGATTCATGCTTCTGCTATCTCTGCGCATTTCAATTCTGATCCTCCTGTTTTTTCTCATCCTTTGGTGAAGCAGTTCTTGAGAGGAGCTAAAAATTTGCGGCCTCCAAGGACCCCTCCTGTCCCTGCCTGGGATCTTAATTATGTTTTAGAAAAACTTACTTTGCCTCCTTTTCAGCCTGCTGCATCTTCAGATATTAAGTTTCTATCCTGGAAGACTGTTCTTTTGTTAGCATTGACCTCTGCCAGAAGGGTCTCAGAGTTGCAAGCTCTCATGGCTGTGGAACCATATCTTATTTTCCATCAGGACAGAGTATCCTTGAGGACCAATCCTACTTTCATGCCTAAGGTGATTTCGAAAGTGGCTTTAAATCAGACAATTCATCTTCCTACTTTCTTTCCAAATCCTCAGAATAAAGGGGAAAGGATTTTGCATTCATTGGATGTGCACAGACAGTTACGATTTTACCTGGATAAGACTAAAGAGTTCAGAAAGTCTAATCAATTGTTTGTTTCTTTTGCCTCCAGTTCTCTTGGAAAACCTATTTCTAAACAAACTATTTCCAAATGGATTGCTTATGGAATCAGATTTTGTTACACTCATCATGGGAAAACAAACTATTTCCAAATGGATTGCTTATGGAATCAGATTTTGTTACACTCATCATGGGAAACAGTTTCCAGGTACCATTAGAAGTCACTCTACTAGAGCAGCTGCCACTTCTACAGCTTTCCTCAGAGGAGTCCCTACCAAGGATATTTTGGAAGCTGCCACTTGGAGTTCTGTGCATACTTTTTCCAAGCACTACAATCTCCCCTTGTTTTCTAAGTCCAGGGCAGGCTTTGCCTCTGCTGTCTTGCAGGGTATTCTTGCCTCCCCTTCTTCTATCTAATGCCTCCTCCCCTTTTACACTGCTTTGGGATTCCACCCTACAGTTATGACTGCAACAGTGAAACACTAAGAACATAGTACAGTTGTGTACACCTACCATAAATGTAGATGTTTGAGTGTCCTCACTGTTGCAGTCGGGGTTTCCCTCCCTCCTATCCCCTCTTTTCCTTTTTTTATTGTGTATTTGTGTATCCTTGTTGGATTCATTTTTGGTTTGTTGGGGACTTCTGACATCTAGGGCAAGAAAGGCTGGAGAAGATGGCGTCGGCTGAGGGCTATGTACCAAAGCGTACTGACGTCAGGGTACTAGCTTATACAGCCGACGCCGGACCCAGACTTTGGGATTCTGGCCGACCTCGGGCTGCCTGCCGGCAGGAACACCCTACAGTTATGACTGCAACAGTGAAGACACTCGAACATCTACATTTATGGTAGGTGTACACAACTGTACTTTCTCTCTCTCTCTTTTTTTAAGTAAGAGATGGGGGGGGTCCACACGTCTGCACACCCCATATAATTAGCTAGAGGGTAAGATTTTCCCTCACAAGCTTATGTCTCAATGTCCCTCCCTTTTAATACAGTGCATACCTTGGCAGTCAGACCCAACTTCAGGGTGAGTCGGTCAGAATTAGCTGACCCCCTCCAAGGTCTTCTTTTTGATAATATTTTGCTCCCTCCCCTTCCCTCCCATCTCTTACTCAATGGAGCCCATTTATTCCTCTAGGAGGGAAGAGACTTCCAGCCCCTGTTTTTCTGTAAGAGCTGAAAGCTTATTTGCAGAGAGTGTGGCCTTCACCCATCAAAGGTTAGGAGGTTTTCTCTTATGGCCCCAACTCCCACTGCTTAGGCGCAGTAGTCCATCCCAGGATTTGGGATGCAGTGGGCATCAGCAAGGATGTGTCACTCTCTGCAAATAAGTTAACACTTGAAGATTGCCCTGCCTCTCTTGAAGCCAGTGGGGAGTCTCTAAACTCTTTGAAGGAAGTCTCTAAACTCTTTGAAGGAAAGCTGAACAGGCATAGCCACATCACTCCTCTTTTTCCCCTCATAGGTGTGTACTAGGCCAACAGCCCTGGAGCCTTTACAAGCCTAACTCATAGAAGTGCCTTGGCATCATGCCGCAGTTAGTTCAGGTGCCTCTATCAAGTTGAACCACTGGTGTGAGCCTTGGGGTGAACTTTCTATTTCCCATCCACTCATCAAGATTTTTCTTGAAAAGGGACAGTATGGTGCTCTGCTTGACATGCATGGGAAGTCTATTTCAGAGCATGGGCAGTCTGAGTTATGAACCTGTCCCTCCACCATGTTCTGTTGATTGTGGTAATGAGGTTGAGGTCCCTGGAGCATGTGGTGTGGTTGGATTGGGATTTCTTTAGGTTTAGCATTTCTAACAGGACTGGGTCAGACATGGCTTTGCAAGTCAAGCAGAGATTCATAGGTTCATAGGTTCATACTAGGCTATCTGCCCTAGGGCATTAATAAGCCTAGCCAGAATGTGTTTGGCTTTCGCCACCCATTTTAAATTTATTTTGCTATGCCCTTTTTCGAGGTTAGTATACTGTGCCTCTGTCTAACAGTGACACAGAAGTGATACCCGGGGTAAACCTATGATCTCCCATCCACTCATCAAGATTCCTCTTGAATAAAGTCAATGAGGGACTGTGCCTAACCTGGACTGGGATTTTATTCCAGAGTGAAGGAAGCCTCTGGGTTATGAATCTGTCCCTCCAGCATGTCCTATTTATTTCAGTGCTGAGGTTCAAGTCTCTCGAGCGCGTAGCTCGATGGGATTTGGATTTTCTGAGGTGCAGCATGTCCATTAATTCCAGGTTGGACATGGCTTTATACGTCAGGCACAGATCGCCTCTGAACAGGCGGTATGCCACTGAGTAGAGCTGGAGTTTCTTTAACCGGGCAGCATATGGCATCTGTTTGAGCCCTTTGATCCTCTTGGTGAGGTACTTTTGGGGTCTTTCCAGTTGCTGCAGGTGTCTGGTAAGGTACATCCCAAAAGAGGCATTGTACTCAATTATGGGCCTGATGAGGGATGAGTAAAGCGGCACGATGACGTCCCCTGATCTAGATGTGAATCCCTTCATGATTAGGTGGGCTATATAAAATGTTTTTCTAACCACTTTGGCCACGTGGTTGTCAAATGAGAGATTGCTATCAACTTGGGTCCCCAGGTCCCCTAATTACTTCTTCTGTACTTAATGGATTATCACCTATGTGGTTATTTGTGGGCATTTTGTTTTTGCCAAAGGGGATGACTATACACTTTTTGGCATTTAGCTTGAGGCCATGGCTCTGGCACCAGTTGTCTGTTTCTATGAGGCCCTTTTGGAGGATGCTTGTGTCGGCTGGAGAGTCGATTATGGCGCCCAGTTTGCAGTCATCTGCGAACTTGGTCAGCCACAGTCCTTCCGTGTTGGCCTGTACCTCCGAGAAATATATACCGAACAAGAGTGGTCCCAGGACTGAGCCTTGTGGGACACCACTTGTAACTGAATTTGAGTCTGACATGGCTCCAGCAATTCTAACCATGTGGGTTCTGTCCTTGAGCCAGTTTGCAATCCATCTAGTGACATAGGGGTTTATATTTAAGCTGGTGAGCTTATCTATAATGCCCGAGTGGGGTATTGTATCGAAGGCTTTTGCGAGGTCCAGGTAGGCTGTGTGGACCACCTTCCCCTCGTCAATGGCCTTGGTGACTGTTTCAAAGAAATCAACCAGGTTTATGAGGCAGGATCTGCCCTTAACAAAGTCGAACTGGGTAGGATCCAGTGTTTGTAGGTCCCCAATATCTTTATTTATGAGGTCCATGATGATCCTTTCCATAGCTTTGCAGACCAAGCTAATCAGGCTTATGGGGCGATAGTTTCCAGGATCCGTTGAGGCACCACCTTTATGGAGAGTGACCACTGTTGCTGTACGCCACTCTTTGGGCACATATCCTGTAGTAAGGCTGAGATTGAACAGTAGTTTTATGTTTGGGTTTAGCTCTTCTTGGAGTTCATGTAGGACGCAGCCCGGGACACCGTCTGGTCCCATTGATGCTGTGTTTTTTGCTTTGGAGAGGGTGGCTCTTACCTGAGCATCTGAGATGTCAGGGGGGCAGCACTCTGCTGGGATAGATATTTGCCCTTTTGGTGGGGGGGGGGGGGGGAGAAGTTTGCGCTGAACTTGTCAGCTAGGATGTTGGCAATGTCTGTGGGTTCGGTGTATTTTTTGTCATTTTGGACTAATTCTGAGCATACTTGGGAATTACCACCCAGGTTCCTAACATAACTAAAGAAAGCCTTGTGATTATCCTTAGTGTCCTGTGCAATTTTTCTCTCGAAGCTGGCCTTAGACAATTTTATGTGTGCCCGTAGTTTTTTGCTAATACTGATCAGTGATGCCTTCCCTTTTTGGGATTTTGCTCCATCATTTAGTAGCTTCCTCCTTCTATTATTTAGTTTGTTTATGGCTGGGGTCCACCAGACAGGACGTCTGCCTTTGGAGGATTGGGTCTTGGTTTTATTTGGGATCGCATCATCCATGCATTCCTGAAGGTCTTCATAGAATGCGTTTATAAAGGATTCTGCGGTCTGGGCCGTATTTTCCACAGGCCCAGGGGCTTTGAAGGATTCCACCTCAGTTTTGAGGAGTGTGAAATTTGCTTTAGAGAAGTTTTTCACTGTGGTTTTCTGGGCAGGGGGTGGGGTCGGGATGTGAATATCCAGTGGGATTAGTTTATGGTCTGATCTTACCAGTGAGGGATACACTTCTGGTCTGGAGCATAGAGTCCCCATGTTGGTGATGATCAGGTCCAGTATGTTTTCCCCTCTTGTGGGAGTGGTAACAAGTTGTTCCATAGCATTTGAGTTTATAAATTCTAGGAACCTTTGGGCTAGGGTGTTGGAGCTAGAGTAATCCTCCCAGTCTATGTTTGGGTAGTTGAAGTCGCCCAATATAATGGTGTTTGGAGAGACCTTCATATTTTCCAGTGTTCTCAGGAAGGCCGAGTGGGGTTCCTGGGTTTGGGAGGGTGGTCTGTAGCAGGCTATAAACTGGAAGGCAGTTTTACCCACTGTTAGTTGCACATGGATAGTCTCTGATGCTTCGTGCTTTGCCACCAACCTGGAGGTGTGGGTATCTTTGAATATCGATACTCCCCCTCCTTTTGTGGTTCAGTCCAAGTTTTGGGGCCGAAAAGCATGGTATGAGGTATAACCTGGTAGTGCTGGGGTGCTCTCGGGAGCCCTGAACCAGGTTTTTGTTACTGCACAGATATCGATGTTCTCCATGCTAAGGAGAGTTTCGAGTGCATGCATCTTGAGGTTTAGACTTCTGGCGTTGAGTAGCATTACTCTTAGTTTCTTATCCCTTGTGATACCTATGGAGGTGGGTTTGTCTTTTGAGCCTTGCCTAAAAAAGGCACTATGGGGGTAGCAAGAGCCTTTGCCAATATCCGAAAGCCCAGGGGTGACAGGTGCAAGCCGTCCCCAGCGAAGCATCGTGGCTTGTCGAGCATATCATCCCAAGCTGACAGGCATTGGATCCCCTTTGAATGACACCAGTACTTAAGCCAGTTGTTGAAATTGATCATCTTGTCTTCATATTGTGGCATCATTCTTGGTGAGGGTAAGATGCTACTCAAGGTCAGGGTCATACCGGCCTGGGCTACATGCTCAGAGAGCTCCTTTGTCTCTTTTCATGTAGTCCAGGGAGTTATGTCTCAGGTCATTCACATCAGCATGGACAATGACTGAGTCATATTTGTACTTTCCTTGGAGTGACCTGAGTGCTTGTGTTTTGTGGCGGATCCTAGCGCCCGACAGGCTGCTCACCGTGACCCTCTCCTTGTTCAGCCTGGTGAGCGGGACGTCAGTGTGCCTGACGATAGAGTCACCTATTACAGGTGTATCAGGTGTGTTGTTTAGTCTTAAGGGCTGTGACTGTTCGGCACACTGGCTTTGTGAGATATGTGTTGCACGTGTTTTGTTTTGGGGTAGCGGCTGCTTGGGTGTCTGCTTTGGAGGTCTCTGCTGCTTCGGCAGATCTTTATTTAGAGCCTCAGTATGTTTTGTGTGATTATGTGTTTGGTTTTCTGTTGTGGTAGGTCTATGTGAGACTGGAATTGTAGTGAGTGTGGTTTCCTTCTCCTCCTGACTGGTTATGCCAGTACTGAGTTGAGAGAGCTTAGCCTCCAGTTTGGCTGTATGGTTGCATCTCTCACATGTGTTGGAATTTGTTGGGAGGAGGAGAGGGTTGTCTGTGTACATGAGGCAGTTGTAATATTGCCTCAAGATTCCCAGATTCACCAGCTGGACCAGAGAGGAGATTGACAACTGACCTTTGGACATGCTAGAATAATATTGGGAATTCCTTAATAATTGAAAACCAGGGCCAGTGGGGAGTGAGGGTGTAGTGCTTTTAATTTTTAGTGCTGACTTATATAATTGCTTTAGTGAGCAAGTGCCAGGTAACTTGAGTGCAATGTGTTACAGGTAACTTAAATGCAAAAACGACAAACAGTAACTTAAGTGAAACAAGGAAATAGTAAGCAATGCAGATATCACTAGTGATCCACAGAAGCACTGAGAAGCCGCGTATTAGGTGGAATTAGCGTTCCAGGGAAATCACAGGCAAACAAACAACAAGCATATAAACAAAGCTAGATTCAGCAGGCCTGGATCTAGTCTATGCTACAGCAAACAAGGTGTACCAATTTCAGTAAGATACAGTTCAAATATTCAGGCACTATAAACCTTTAACCAGAAATTCCCAGCTCAGAAGGGCAGAGTCCAGCCTCTTCTCCCACAAGAGTGCAGACCACAAACCTTCTTAATGTAAAATAACTGGCCTGAAGCCCAAGTGCCTAAACCAGAACTAATACACTTTAAGAATAACAGACACTGGGCTCTCAATCAGCAGTTCCCAACTTAGAAGGATGAAAGCTACCTGTCCTGCCACCATAGTGCATGCCACAAACCTTCCTAATGTAAAACAACTGGTCTGAAGCCCAAGTGCTTAATCCAAAAGACTTAGAATGATAGCTACACTTTAATCAAGTTAACTACCAAGCAGTAATAAATACAATTGAATACTTTAGAGAATGCCTGGATTAGTGCTCAAGTTACACAAACAAAGCTAGATCCAGCAGGCCCGAATCCAGTCTATGCCACAGCAAACAAGGCACCAACTTCAGTAAGAAGCAGTTCAGATATGCATGCACTATAAGCCTTCAACCAGAAATTCCCAGCTCAGAAGGGCAGAGTCCAGCCTCTCCTCCCACAAGAGTGCAGACCACGAACCCTCTTAATGTAAAATAACTGGCCTGAAAGCCCAAGTGCTTAAACCAGAATTAATACACTTTTAGAATAACAGACACTGAGCCCTCAATCAGCAGTTCCCAACCTAGAAGAATGTAAGCTACCTGTTCTGCCACTACAGTGCAGACCACAAACCCTCTCAGTACAAAACAACTGGTCCGAAGCCCAAGTGTTTAAACCAAAAGGCTTAGAATGAGTTACACCAAGCAGTAATAAATACAATTGAGTACTTTTAAGATGATACAAAAGTAAAAAAAGTAGGTAGAAACACAAGTACAGTAAAAGCAGATGAAAATTTTTTTTTTTTTTTCTGAAAAAGTGCTGAGATCAAAGAAACAAATTTGAGTGCTGAAACTAGAAAACTGGCTAGTTATAAGAAAAAAAAACTAAGCTAGAAGGCTTCCCTCCAACACAGAAGGGCTTGGGGGCTCAGAACCCTACAAATAGTCTATACCACTTAACAGGAAAGGCAGGAAACAAGCTTAAATTTTTTTTTCTGTTTCCCAGATGCTCTCTTTGTACACAGTAGGAGTGCCTGAAATCAGAATATGATCTCAATGCACTCAGTTGAGTGAGCAAATGAGATGGGCCCAGAAGGAGTATCCAAACACAAATTTACAAAAGGGGCGGGCAGTTGCAAGGCCACTAAGATTAACACCAAAACAATAACAGGGAGGGTGGGTGGGACTAACTGAAGAGCAGAGTGAAAACTTCCAGTTCAGTTAATATTCCTTCCACACAGTTAAAATCAATTTAAATACTGTATTTTTTTGAAAAAAAAGAGCAGATAAAGGTACTTAAATTCTCTTATACATCCAGTTGAATACAGCAAGTTCTTAGCCAGCCAAAGCTGAGGTTTTTAAGCAGAAAATATTTCACACTGTACCACTTAAATAGGCAAGGACAGGAAATCAAAGAATGTGACTACCCCCACACCTGTAATTACTAGCAAATAACAAAATTCAGCAAACACTGACTAACTTCCAGTTCAGTTAATATTCCTTCCACACAGTTAAAATCAATTTAAATACTGTATTTTTTTTTAAAAAAAAGAGCAGATAAAGGTACTTAAATTCTCTTATATTTCCAGTTGAATACAGCAAGTTCTTAGCCGGCCAAAGCTGAGGTTTTTAAGATCACCTCTTAAGTGATATGAAACAGAGAAAAGCTGTAGTTTATTCAGTCTGTCCATGTCGGGCATGTGTTTAAGGCCTAGGTTCCTCTTTATGAGGTAGTTTTGTGGCCTTTCCAGCTGTTGCAGGTGTTTAGTGAGGTACATGCCAAATGGGGCAATATACTCCGATTGGTCTAATGAGGGAAGAGTAGAGAGAGAGAGAGAGAGAGAGAGAGAGAGAGAGATGATGACCTCTTTCTTCCTGGATGCAAAACCCTTGGTAATGAGATGTGCCACATAGGACTTTCTGACCACAGTGGCAATGTGGTGGTTGAAGGAGAGGTTGCTTTCAACCTGTATCCATAGCACTCTTATAACTCCTTCAGTGTGCAATGGGCTACCATCAATGTGGTAATTAGAGGGAACTGCATTTTTCCCAAAGGGCATGACGACGCATTTTTTGGCATTAAGCTTAAGGCCATGGTTTCGACACCAGTTGTTGGTCACAGTGAGGCCTTTCTGTAGGATGTCTACATCACTTGGGAAGTTAATAATGACTCCCAGCTTGCAATCGTCGGCGAATTTGGACAGCCAGAGTCCCTCCGTGTTGGTCTGGATTTCAGAGAAGTAGATGCCAAACGAGAAGACCCAGGTCCGATCCTTGTGGGACTCCATTCATGATTGGACGGCAGTCTGATGTGGAGTCTGCTGCTTTCACACTGTGGGTTCTATCTGTGAGCCAATTTGCAGCCCACCTAGTGATGTAGGGGTTGATGCCTAGTTTGTTGAGTCTATCAATAATTCCTGAGTAGGGAATGGTATCAAAGGCCTTGGCCAGATAGAGGTAGGCTGTATGAACTGCCTTGCCCTCATCCATAGCCCTGGTGACTGACTCAAAGAAGTCAACCAGGTTGAAAAGGCATGATCTGCCCTTCACAAAACTAAATTGCGTGGGATCCAGAGTTTGGAGATTCCCTATATCCTTGTTAATTAGGTCCATGATGATGCTCTCCATAGCCTTACATATCAGACTCGTCAGGTTAATGGGGCGATGATTCCCAGGGTCTGTAGTCACACCCCCTTTATGGAGAGGGATGACTGTAGCAGTGTGCCGTTCTGTAGGGACAAAGCATGAGGTGAGGCTGTGATTGAACAGGAGACACAGGTGTGGTGCCAGTTCACTTTGTAGTTCATGTAGAACACAGCCAGGGATATTGTTGGGTCCCATGGCAGCTTCAACAAGACAGTATTCAAACTTTGGTCTCCTGGATCATAGTCAGGACTTTAACCTTCTGCACCAGTGGAGTTGACTCAAGACCATCTGATCCAGTGCTTAGGAAGCTGACACAGCCAATGTTGTCCGAGCAGTAGTTAAGCTTTTATCCCTCTTTGCCACAGAGCCAGAGATGTTGCTGTGTGATATTAGTTTTTCACCATTTTTATTTTTTATTTTCTTGGTATCATAAGGTTGACTTGTTGAAAATCTTGAACAAAAATATTAAAATATCCAAGTTATGAGCATATTCTATATTTGACTAACAGAAACTTTAAATGTTCTGTAGTCCCATCTCGCCTTCATTCTTACATATGGGTTTGGAGCCGATTACAAAGCTCATAGTCTCTCATTTGGCTCGTGGCAAGGTAGGTATCCCATAGTGTAGAAGTAAGAATCCCCAGATCTCGTTTGCCGTGTCTACGAGTTCAGAAGTACTTTCTTTCTTCGCCGTGGCTAAGTTGGATGTTTTCTACATTATTATTGTTCTTGCTGATATTTTTGCATATAGTATTAGCTTAGTTTATATAGCTTAGTCATAGTTATTATAGGTAAAAAGTAGTAGTGTGTTTTTGAAATTTTGTGAAGCTGTTGTTAACTTGTTGGCCGTTGCTTCCGCAGGCCCGTTTTTGTTCCCCGAGTGGTATCCCTTCCTGTGTGCTAGTTTTTGATATAGTTTCTTCTGTAAGCGCAGGTCCGTGTTTGTGTTAGGACCTTTTATCTAGTATTATATTTTCACTAGAATAGTATTCTTGTTGATAGCTGTGTGCAGTGTTTTTTACTATTCTTATTAGCCAGTAATTAGCCTGTTGTTAAAATTTACAATTTTTGGTAGCTTTTCTTCTTGACTTAGCTTCTTCTCTGTTTTATGGCTAGGCCTGTTTAAGTTAGAAGACCCTAGTCCTTGGTTGTGTTTCCTTCTGTGCAGTGATTCTTACAGGGCTAGGCCCGTTTAAGTTAGAGGACCTTGTCCTCTCTTTTTCTGCTTTCCCTAGTGATTCTGTTTGAGTGAACATGTCTAAGGAGTCTAAGGATCATAAACCTTCGGGTTTTAAAAAGTGTCTTAAATGCTCCCAAAAATGTCAATAACTGATGGAGATAGTGACTGCGTTTACTGTCTCGGTGGCATACATCTTCAGGAAACATGTTCTTTCTGTCACTCTTTCAGTTCTTGAGCTTTCCAAGAAAGGAAGAACAAATTGATCCTGAAAGGTCTCCTTAAGCCTTCCTTAGAGGAGGATTTAGCCAGCTCTTCATCCTCACACTCCAAATCTCCTTCTTCCAAGAAAGAGAAGGTCAAGTCGGCCAAGAGACATTCTCCCGCACCGACTACTTTATCTGGACCTCCTCAAAAATATAGAAATTGGATAAACCTTCTATCTCTTCGGCTTCACTGCCTTCACAGCCGGTCAAGGTAATCGATATCGACAATCCAGTGTCAGTCCCAATTTTTTCGGAGCCGACCACTGACAATTTACCTCTGAGCCAGTCTAGAGGGTTATTGCCAGTCTCTCCAACTCTAAGATCCTCTATCTTGCAGATATCTAGGTCACCTACCTTATATCATCCAGATCCTCCAAGAGGCTATCTGAAGAGGATGTAGAGAGAGTAGTGCTTAGACTCTTGAAGTCGTCGGGGTTACCAAAATTGTTGCTGGCTCTGACCCAATCAGTTCCAGAGTCATCTAAGACCATACTCCCTGTTACTGTTCCTCCTCCGAGCCATGGAACTGTCGGCTCCAGCACCTTTTGTGTCTGTCTCTGAGCAAAGTTCTGCTCCGACACCTTCGACGCTGTCCTTGGTGTTTAGGAGCCGAAGTTCACAAGTCGGCTCAGACAGGGACGCTTGGACCCAAACCTCTTTGGTTTTGAGCCAACCTCTCGGTGCGTCTGCTAAACTGAGCTCGGATCCTACATCCGTCTTGGAGCCGATCGGTTTGGAGCCGAGGGCTACGTCCATTTCCTCGGAACTGGGACTATCCTCGGAACCAGAGAGATCTGCATTCGAGATGATGAGTGTGCTGTCTAGGTCTTCAGCTCCTCACAAGGGTACCGATGCGATTCCCCCTCAAGCTCCAATCTCTGTCTCAGCACCATCTCTCTCTCTTTTTTTGGCAGCAGGGACCCGCAGCTTCAGGAGCCCCCACTTGCTGGTCCCCAGTCTTCCAAGACCACCCCAGAATACCCTTCTGAGGAGCCCCCTTGGAAGAGAACTTGCAAGAGGAAGCATGTAGACTCCTCTGATGAGTCCACCTCAGACACTGATCTTGATGAGTCAGAAGGGTCCCCTAGGTCGTCCTCTGATATCTCCTTCATAGATATCTTAGAGATCCTGAAACAGAGAGGTGGCTGGCCCACTGTCACCCCTTCTGATGAGGAGTCAGTGTACCTGAAGGCCTTTGGGTCTCAACCTTCAGCCTCTTTGGTGCCTCCACCTTTTGATGAGCCCTTGGACCTAGTTAGTCGGAAGGTGTGGGGAACTCCTGATGCCATGGAACCAGTCCCCAGAAGGCCCAACAAGTTTCTTTCAGCCCCCAAAAAGAGAGAATTTTTGACCAAATGTGTGCCTGTAGATGCCATGGTGGTGGCGGCAGCCACAAAGAAGGAACTAGTGGAGACTTCATCTGTCCATCCACTGAATAAGGAGTCTCGAACGATGGATAGATACGGGAAGCGTATGTTCTCTTCAGTGGCATTTACACTCAGATCACTGAATTTACCTCACCCATTTTACTAGGCTTCAAAGAGATCTCTTAAAGGAGCTAGGAGATGTTCTCCAAGGTACATTAGCTGAAGGAGTCCCTGAGAAGGTTACTGCTCAGTTGTCCACCTTAAACTCCATTGTTATCTCCTCCATGAGGCTGATATCCTATGCAGCAGATGGACCGAGTAGGGCAGCGGGTTAAGGAGTTTCCCTTAGGAGACACTCCTGGATGCGCTTATGTAACTTTGCGGAGCCCTTCAAATCTACTTTTACCAATGCCCTCTTTGACGGTTCCTCTTTGTTTGGACCAAAGCTAAAAGATACACTCCCCAGGTGCGAGCAGGAAGGGAAAACTCTCTCTGCTGTGGGAGTACGTTTTTCCATCCATTCTAGACCTTGCCCTAAGGGTCAGAGAGGCAGGAAAATGTGGTTCAGGAAATCCCAGAGGTTTTTCCGGGTGCACAGGGTAATTCCTCCTTCAGAGGAAGAGGAGGAGGAGGAGGAACTAATGGTAGAAGTTGCCCTAGAGGCAGGGGGTCCCGCAAAACCAGGGTGGCAGCGATTCCTTTTGTGGATGTCCCTATCAGCACTCCTGAAGAGGGGCCCGACTGCGCTTCTCTGGAGCCAGTTGGGGGTCGCTCATCTTTGTATCCAGAAGCCTGGCAGCACATCACTCAAGACAAGTGAGTACAAAGAATAATTACCAGAGGATACTCCATACCCTTCTCTTTCCCACCCCATACCACCAAGAAAATCCCAGCTGTTCCACCCAATCACAGGGATCAAGCAACCACAGAAGTTCAAAAGTTACTTCAAAAGAGAGTCCTCCAAACCGTCCTCGCAGACCAGATAGGATTCGGAACGTACTCCAGATTCTTTTTAGTGCCAAAACGAACGGGGAACTGGAGGTCCATTTTTTTACCTCAGCAAATTAAACGAATCAGTGAAGAAATCCAGGTTCCGAATGGTAACACTGCAGTCTGTAACTCCTTCTGTTAGGGAGAGACAATTGGATGTGCTCCATAGACCTCCAAGATGCGTACTGCCACATAAAAATGGACAGAGCATCGAGGAGTCATTTATGCTTCCGGCTGGGAGCTGGTCATTACCAGTTTTGTGTTCTGCCCTTTGGTCTCACCACAGCCCCCAGGGTGTTCACCAAATGCATGGTGGTAGTGACAGCTCACTTGAGACGTCTTGGATTCCAAGTGTTTCCATACCTTGACGACTGGCTCCTGACCGCCACCACCAGGCACCTACTTCTACAAGCCAGGGATTCAGCCATCCAGCTCTGCACTCAGCTAGGGATTACGATAAATTGGGAAAAGTCTGCCTTGTCACCCTCTCAATATGTGACTTTTATAGGCGCAGAATTGGATACAGTCGCCATGAGGGCTCGTCTTCCTGCAGACAAGATACTAAGACAACAGGTATGCAGTCTACTTCCTCAACAAAGAGTTAAAGCCAAGACAGTGCTGAAACTTTTAGGGACCATGGCCTCTACTATAAAACTAGCTCCACTAGCCAGACTACATATGAGAATCCTTCAATGGCTACTCTTTTCCCAGTGGTCTCAACAACTGCCTCTGTCTCATCCTATTCTGATAACAGAATCTTGCAAAAAAAAAAAAAAAAACCTTCGTTGGTGGATTCAGCCCAATCAACTAATGACAGGGAACACCTTTCATTCCTCACCAGCCCGTTGCTACTGTGACCACGGATGCCTCCCAGATGGGGGGGGGGCATTATCTAGGCAGGACTGTCCAAGGCACACATGGCAAGATCACGAGGCACACTTGCATATCAGTGTCCTAGAGATGAGAGCAGTGCTACTAACATTGCAAGCACTTCATGACTTTCTTCCTTTAGGGACGATAGCAGTCCAATTGGACAATATGTCAGTAGTATGGTATATAGACAAACAAGGAGGTACCAGATCCTACCCCCTATGTCGAGAGGCTCTTCGTGTTTGGCAGTGGGTGATATCTTCCCAATGCTTTCTAGTTGCAATGCATATCCCGGGGACAACGAATGTGATAGCCGACAAACTCGGCAGGGCAATCTTGATGCCTCACGAGTGGTCTCTGAATCAGAAAGTTGTGGAACAGATTTTCCGCAAATGGGGACAGATTTGCTGCGATCTGTTTGCCAGTCCAATCAATGCCAAATGCAGCAACTACTTCTCCCTTATCACCCCTTTGGGGGAGACACCGAGAGATGCACTTGTTCACAATTGGCCCCCAGGACTTCTTTATGCATTTCCCCCCTTTCCGCTGATTTCGAAAGTGATCCAGAAAGCAAAGACCTTGGGAAACAGAATGATTCTTATCACTCCTTACTGGCCTCGTCAGATTTGGTTCCCCTTTCTTGGGCCTCACCTTCTAGAAGATCCATTGACTCTGGTTCCAGACCTTCTGACACACGTCAGGCACTTTCCACCCCTGCCTCCACAACCTCAACTTGACAGCGTGACTGCTCCACTTCCATCCCTAGTCAGGCTTCATGATTCATCACCTGCAGTTACTCATATCCTCACGTCTCCCCACAAGCCTTCTACGAGAAAATTGTATGCTAGCAAATGGAAAAGTTTTTCTATCTGGGCAAAGGAAAAAAAACATAGATCCTTGCACAGCCTCCATTCCCTTGGTGTTAGAATTCCTAAAACTTTTTCATCAGGGTTCAGCTGCTGCTACAATCAAAGTTCAGTTGGCAGCGATCTCCAGTTTTCATTTGGGACAATATGAGCCTAATCTTATGGCTCACAGATTGTGTAAAGCTTTCCTAAATGTTTCCTACCACTACCTTGCTAAGACCTCCTTTTCAGGTACCTGTATCTCCTTGGGATCTAAATTTCATTCTGTCCAAACTTACTTCCCCGCCTTTTGAACCTGCACAATTTTGTGAAGTTCCTTTCATGGAAGATCATTTTTCTAGTAGCTGTTACATCCGCTAGAAGAGTGTCAGAGTTACAAGCACTGTCAGTCAAACCTCTTTACTTGATTTTTCATAGAGACAGTTTCCCTTCATACAAATCCGTCCTTCATCCCCAAGGTTTGCTGTCTGTTTAATTTGAATCAAACTATCGAACTTCATCTTTTTTCCTAATCATTCAAATAGTGCAGAATATAAATTTCATCATCTTGATGTTCACAGACAGTTATGGTTCTATCTACATAGAACCAAGGAGCTTAGAAAATCAGACCAATTGTCGGTATCTTTTTCTGAGACAAGAAAAGACATGCCAGTCTCTACGATAACTTTATTGAATTGGATTTCAAACTGTATTTCATTTATTTACTCTTCCAATGGCAAGAAACTCCCATTTAAAATTAAGGCTCATTCTACCAAATCCATAGCCACATTTGCTGCTTTTCAATCCAGAGCCAAATTGACCGTATTTGGGCAGCAGCAGCAGCTTGGGCTACCCCTCATACCTTTATTACTCATTACAAATTGGATTTGGCCTCAAGGGGTAGAGCCTCCTTTGGTTCCACGGTTCTTAGGAGTATATTCCCGTGAGCCACCCGAGAAAAAGGTGCTAGGGATGCTGTCCCATATGTAAGAAGGAAGGCGAGCTAGGACTACAGAACATAAAGAACTTAGGTACTCACCGTAACCTTCCATGTTTGTAGTCCATCTCGCCCTTCATTCTTACAAACCCAACCACCTACCCCCATCCATGTGTCCTTGGAGGATCTGGAGACAAGATAGTATTTATCTTCTGTAGGGTGGAGACCTTTCATCTTTGTTGTTCCTTGTGGAAATATTTTCTGTCACTTTTTTAGACAGCAGCAAACAAGATCTGGGGATTCTTACTAGTGCATTATAAGATACCTACCTTGCCACGAGCCACCTGAGAGACTACTTTGAGCTTTGTAATCGGCCAAGTCGGAGCTGAGGATCGGCTCCAAACCCATATGTAAGAATGAAGGGTGAGGGACTACAAACATGGAACGTTATGGTGTGTACATAACTTCTTTTTATGTGGCATTACAAAAAGGTGTTCTGAGGGTTTGAGATGAAATAATTGCCATCGTTGCAGTTCTGTATCTCTAAATGCAGATTTGTATACTTTTATTATGTTCAGTATTTTTTGACAGATTTTATACTGGCTCTGTGACGCATGGTGGTGACCTTACTGAGACCCAGGCAAGTGGAAAAGCCAGGATGGAAAGGAGAGGAATGAAGGGGTATGGCCTGCCTGCCCACCCATCATGGGAGGTGGGGAGAGTAGCAGACGCACATGATATTTATGATTAAGATCCTAATCAGAATTAGTTTATTACCTCAAAATGAGATTTCAGTTGCTTTTTGAAATTTGCATTCTGTATCTAATATGAAATTTCTTGAGCATTAGTATACAAATTACTGTGAATTCTTGGGAGATAATTAATTGTTGCATTTAGTCAGATGAATGCAGCCACGTAATGCAGGCAATTATTTGCAATTAATGGTGCAATAAGCCATTTATGTGCGATGACTGCTAGCTGCCAATTATCAGAACTGTTATCTGCAGTTGCTGATACACCACCTCTTTTGCATGCTGATAAATGGCAGACTCCACCCCTCACACCATCCCCAATTATGTGATCTAGCAAAATATTTTCAGCGCATTGGAGAATCTGTCTTTTCATTATTACTTTCACCTTTTCCCAGAAGTGCAGTTCACTGTTTGTTGATACATGCCTCTTAACCTGACCTCTACTCAAAACAGTTTTAAGATGCAGAGTTGATGGGTGGGAGGCCTGGCTCCCTTACTATGCTTGCTTTATTACAGAAAGTAAAGGCTGACTAATAGCTTATCTTGGGTTAGTCACTTTTGTAAAATTCTTTTGTGCAAGATACAGTCATGTGTCTAATAGAAGTTTCAAACTGGTCTGTCAGCTGATGGTGTCTGTTTGTTTTGAATAAAAGATTACTGATAAACTCATATGAATGTTGTTCTTTTGCTTCCCCTTGTGAATAACTTTGGTACTTGGCATTTTTTTCAGTGGCTCCTTTGCCGTATGTGAAATTTGATATTTGGCAGCTGATGTTAGCTTACTGTTTATAAGCATTCCAGTGAAAATAAAGATCAGGAACTTGAATTTATGAGCTTGATTTCTAGTAACTGTATCAAATCTATTTATAAAAGACCAACCTCTGCATGCAGTAGCTTTGAAAACTGGTCCTATGCCATGAAGGCACCTTTATTCGAGTTGCTTGTTTTAGTTGAAGACTTAACCTAAAATTAAACCGTATGAATAAAGTTGAAAGGAAGTATGATAGCTATTTGTTGTAACATTGGCATTTTTTTCCTGATTCATACAAGAGGTAAACTGATACCCTATATAAACTAGTTCAGACAGGGAAAAATTACTTTAAACTGATATCAAATGCAGGTAACTTTCTTGTTGCATGCACTCTCTGTTACTGAGGCAAAGGCATTTTCGTCTAAGTGACACCTTAGTAAAATAAAAGGCTTAATTTTGCTTTCACTATCTCAGGTCTTGTGTGGAAGGTAATAGAGTGAACAAATGAACTTCTGCGCAGTAAAGTATGTTTTGGACAGGGTAAAATCAGTACTTAATTGGTTATTACTAGATAGTGGGAATACTGCAAGAATCATTCAATTTTAGCCCCTTCACCCTGCTAATACTTGCAGATGTTTGTCCGAGACATTGGAAAAGGGAAGCTATACACATTTAAAACAACAAAGAATTGGCAAACCATAGCCACTTTTTATTCCAAACTTTAGCGCCTCGACCAGTCTTCAAGAAGTGTAAAAAACATTCTCCAAACATTTCCCTTAATGATGAGGATAGGTTAAAAGATCAGTTATTTAAAGAATCTTTATTTATTTTAAAATACAATACTGTGGTTCCTCAGGGTCTTAACTGTGAAATTAATTGGAAATGTTTTATTTAATTGTATAATTGTATTTAATTTATTTATGATTGAATTATTGGTCTTGCTTGGGGGTATTTAAGGGGAATGTTTGGAGAATGTTTTTTATACTTGAAGACTGGTCGAGGAGCTAAAGTTTGGAATAAAAAGTGGATCTGGTTTGCCAATTCTTTGTCGTTTTTGGATATATTTTGCAGCTTTTTTTGTGGTTAAGTTATACACATTTGTTTGACAGTTTTTTTTTCTAATAATGACTTTGAACTTTTCATTTTGTTTGCAAAAGCTTCATATCCACTGTAATGTATTTGTACAAACTGCAGATGAGTTTTGTTTGTAATTAGAGGAAATGTTATCAGTTTAGAACATGCTGTTACTAGTACAGATGGAAAAAAACATACAAATGTACGTGGCATGTGAAGTAGAGATATCTGATTTAGGTGATGGCAAAGGTACTTGTAGAATGAAAATGCCAGCCAAAGTAATCACATTAGGGCAACTTGAAGTGTGTGAGGTCTACATGTTAAGCCATATCAGGAAAAGACAATAGGTAATAGAAGTGATTAAGTAGAAATGTTCTGTTATTTAGTCTACAGAGTTGGAGGTCAGCATCTTTTAGAACTAGAGATGAGATGTACAGGAAAGGTGGAAAGAGAGGCTTGATTTTGAACACTAATGGATAAGCAGCTTGGGTGCAGTGACATGCTTTTTTAATGGAACTAATGGAATAGGCCTTTTGGGGATGTGTTGTGCCCATAATAAGTGGAAGAATTCATTAGTGCATGGGACCGATGCAATGCATTTGTAGTAGGATTAAATTAAATGCTGATTGCTTGTAATCTGCTGATGAGAAGTGGGTAGGGAAATGAACAGACTATGCTAGATTTGTTTTCTGCTTTTGGAATTTGTGTGCCTGTTTTAGTAGTTGATAATATTAAGGGTAATGCAATCGATGTATACATTAAAATACTGTGCTAAACTGTGCAGAGAGGGAATTTTCAGGACCGCGAGGCTGGTGAAACTGATAAGAACTTGTAGACAGACCATAGTGACAAATGCTGCTTACATATATGGATTTTATTTAACAGTGAATTACTGGTGCATCGAGGCAATGTAGAATGAAGTGGTATATTGGACCAGAGTTTTCTGGTAGTGTGTTGTCCTTGTATGGGAACAGCAGCAGAAGATGTAATAAAGGGCTATTGAATATTATCCCACCACCACAACGAGAAGTCAGGTAAAATTTATATGATGTGAGTTGAAAAGATTGAAGATGCCTGCATTCGAATAGGACTATTGATTGTGGAAGTGTTGTGAATGAAGAGGTGGCCAGGCTCATTCAAGGCACTGGAAATCTGGGGTACACAAGGTTCATGAATGCATCAATATGTGAACCTAAGCCTTGGTGTATGAGCAGTGCAGGGAGTGTGAGATCTTATCTGATAATACCTACATTGCTTATTTTCTTAAGCAAGGCTACGTAGGTGTTGACCAAACTGCAGGGTCTAGTTTATAAGGGCAGTATAGACCTATATAAATAGACTTGTTCAAGAATATGGCTAGGAATAATGTGGAAGGCTTAGTTATCCATTTTTTAGATGCATACCTCTCAACCATACAGAATTCCTCAGTGTTTACCAGTTTTGAGGGCAAAATAATGGGGTGCCACACATTACCGAGTGGCCCCTTCCTTTCCCAAATTTCCCTTTTTTTCAGATTTTTTTTTTTGCTGTTGAAATTGTTGCTGACATCACATGCAGAGGGGCTTCAGCTTTGTGAGGCAGACTGCCAGTCTTTCTGAATTCGGCTGAGGGCTTGAAGGGTGTGTCTGTACACTGTTCACTTTTCTGTGTCTACGTACAATTTGTATGTGCTGGTTGAAAAACAGTGGGTGACCAGTGAATGGAGTGGAGCATGACTCTTGTGAATAGTCTCAAGCTGTTTTTTTTGTTTTAAATAATAATTCAGTTACCGTTAACAATTAACAAAGCAGCAAGTAGTACTAGTAGTAGTACTTAAGTGCAGGAGCAGCCGCAGACGGAGTCAGATCGGTCCTCCTAGGATCTTGACTTGCACACTCTGTCTCCCACTCCCAGGAGTCCCACCCAGACCTACCAGGATCAGGACAAGTCACAGCACAGCTGGAGAGTGTCTTGCAGAATGAGCAAATATATCTCTGGACGGTGGTTCGACTTCCTCCGGCTCCTTCAGGTAAAAGAATAAAAAAAAAAAAGCGACTAAATTCAGTTATCATTTTCAGACTTCATCCTTCAGAAAATTCATGCTGTGCAAAAATCTGTTATTCTGTCAACATTCTAAGTTTGGAAAAGCAATATTTAAAAAATGCCACTATTTTTGTGCCTTTGTTTTATCCCCCCATTATTTGTGACTGTCTAGATTTCTTGCTCTAAGAGATTGAGAGATGTATATGATTTCTCCAGATTTCAGTGCGATGGTCAATTGGATGGTTAATAGTATAGGTGCTATGAATCCTGTAGTATGCTGCATCATGAAAATAAGAGGCCAATATCAAGGGTGAAGTAAGTTTAGTAGCTGCACTTTTAACAATGAACAAATTGTCTCATAATATAAGTTAGCCTGCCATGGGTCATTGAGTGACGTTCTGGAGCGGGGTTCAGTAACCATTTGCTGTGGCCGGCCGTGGCTACGATTACTGAACCACTTATGACAGAGTTTGTTGCTAAAAGTTTTCTCGATGGAGATTGTGATATTATGCAGATAATGTTTTGTATTATATGCCAAGCAGTTTAGATGAATCTCTCATTTGAGTTTGTAAATGCCCTGTATTTAGAAAACCCTGTCCTGTCTGCCAGTTGTGCGATAGCACTGTCCCTTAAAAGTGACCTAGGTGTGTGATATAGAAGGAAGTTATGAGCACTCTAATTTTATTTGCAATAAACCTGTTTAGCTTTTGTCACTGGTTTGCAAGCACTTTTTAGTTTGAATTGTGTTGCTAGGAATGATGGAATCAAATATATATAAGGTGGTTTGGGTTGCTTTCTAGTGTGTTGTGGTATAGTGTCAGGTACTTGTTAAAAAATTATGTTTTGTTACTTGGTAATATTACGTCTGGAGGATCTGTGTGTACTACACAGTTAATCGGTATAGGAGGTGCTGTAGGTATGAATATTGACTGCAGTATAAGGGACTTGGAAACTGAAGTAGGACCCTTACAAGACTAGGGCTGTAGCAGTGTTTGCAGTGCACCCCCATAGATGTTGCACTGTGGTATATCTGAATTAGGTTACATGCTCTGACGGCATATTTTTGGGGACGTAATGTTTATTCAGCATCAATAAAACATTCCATTAGCACATTTGGTGCATACTTCTCAATCTCTCAGAGCAAGAAATCTGGACAAAGCCAAAAATAATGGTGGGACAAAAGCCCAAAAAATATGGACAGATTTTAAATATTGCTCCTGTAAACTCAGATACTTGCCAGAATAACAGGTTTTGCATTATGTATTTTCTGAGGGCTAGGAAGTCTGAAATTCAAATGTCTGCTATTATTTAGTAACTTCAATCTTTATGTTGGTATCCCACAATCCCATCAGAGTGGGTGTGGATGTTCTTCGTTCCACATTGCTGCAGTCCTTACTATTGGGTAGTCCGCTGTCCAGTCGGCCCGAATACCAGAGTATTTCCTGGAATCAGAGCCATATGGCTGACGTCGGTCAGGGCGCATTAGACTGACGTCAGTACGTCAGGGTACTAATGCGCATGACCGACGTCATATCCTCAGTCTTTTTTGCCGCATGGTCCGATGCAGAAGCAGTTTTGCGAGTGCAGGTTGGCGTTCTGAAATATTTCCGAAACCGGAGTTTCAGACCGAATCAGAGTTGGCTAAGTACCCCGTTGGGGAACATTTTGGTTTTTTCTTGCCTCAGTATTTTACCGGTTGTCAGAAAAAGTGAATAACTGTATTTCTTGTGGGAAACAGATACCTCATAGGGATTACCATACCTTGTGTATACCTTGTTTAGGGCCTGAGCACGACGTTGTTGGATGCCGCTCTTGTGCTAGGTTTAACAAACGCACTATTAAGAGACGGTTAGACTGTGCTAGGTTAGTGTTTGGGAAGCGTTGCAATTATAAAATGCCGTCGGATGCTCCGACGCCCGCTTCGTCCAAGAAGCGCAAGGATAAAACAGCGAAGTCTAGGGTTGATGAACCGGCAGTCCCAGACGTCGGTTCTTTAGAAGGCTCAGTGGAGCCAGAGGTTTTGCCAGGAGTTTCTATGGAGTCTCAGGCAGAGACTTTACTGTTACAGGATGTGCCTTCTCAGGAGGTAGGCCAGGCTGAGGGGGCTTCTCAGGTAACTGTTCTTCCCTCTCTTCCCAAGGTAGTTGGAGCCTCTCCTTCTGTTGCCAAAACTTCTTTGAGAGGTAGGCCAAGTTCAGCTTCAGTGGGGGCTTCTCCTAGCATTTCAGGTTCTGTGCCTAAGAAACATATGCTTAAAATGGCAGAAGATTTGATTACTATGATTAGAGGTTCTATGCCCCCTCCTGATAAGAGGCCTAGGGTGGAACCGAGTTTGATAGTTTTGAACAGTGTTCAGAGGCTTCTGAGTCTTCTGCGGAGGATTTGCAGGAGTATCCTCCTTATTCTGATTCTGATGTGGATGACTCCACTCCTACAGCTTCTCCTCCTGAGGATTTCTCTTTTTCAGAGACTCTGCATTCCATGAGGGAGCACTTTAAATGGGAAGGCCAGGATTACTCTGATTCAGGAAAAGGCTTAGGGAATTCTTGTTTTGCCCCAGCATAGGCCCTTAGCTATACCTCCTGTGTTGAATGTGGTGGAAGATGTTTTTGCAGAGGCTTCCCTGAACCCTGATTCTTTGCCTCCTGCTCCTGTTAAACCTGATAGGTACTATAGGGTGCCTGAAGCTCATAAGTATCTTTTTAAGAGTCCTAGGGCAGACCCGGAAACTGTTTCTCAGGGACCTAAAGGTGTTAAGGCCTCTGTGGTTAAAAACCCTGTTCCCACTGATAAAGAGGCAAGGGCTTTGGATAGATGGGGAAAGAAAGTGTATACTTCTTCCACTTTAGCCATGAGGGCGTTGAATTGTCAGTTTCACATGCTTAAATATCAAAATTATCTCCTTTCACAACTGAAATCTAAGGTGGATGCTTTGGCGGAAGGTATTGAGTGTAAAGAGTTTTTGGATTTAGTTCATGTGTCTGAACAAGTGGGTAAGCATTCTTTGCAATGTGGTTTTGATGCTGTACAGGCCTCCTCGAGGGTGGCTGCCACTAGTTCTGTTCTTCGCAGGCATGCCTGGTTGAGGGATCAGAATTTAGCTGAGCATGTTAAGACAAGGATTTTGGATGCTCCTTTACAGTCTGATGTGTTGTTTGGTTCGCCTGTGGAAGCAGTTTTAAAGAAAATGGAGGACAAAGCTAAGTCTATGCAAACTGTTAAAGATTTTTTGCAGGTGCAGCCACCGAAGTTTAGTAGAAATTGGCCTACTAAGGGATGGACATATCCTGCTTATGATTCCCAGTCTAGGGGTAGGTCTAGACGTGGTAGGGGCAGAGCTCAAGGTTCTTTTAGGCCTAGAACAGGGAGTTCACCTGCTCAGACTTCTGGTGAGGGCAGGGGTCAGTCTTTTCGTAAACAGACCCAATGACCTGCCTTTTCAGCTGCCAGTAGGTTCTCGTCTGGCAGCTCCTTTAGGAGGAAGACTGTCTCTTTTCAAAGGAAATTGGGATTTAATTACTCAAGACAGATGGGTGTTGGATATCATTCACCACGGTTACCGGTTTTATTTCCATACATTGCCCCCTTTCAAAGGCATGCCAGATGTTCCTCCTCCACAAAGGAAAGAGGCTCACAAGCAAATTTCTCTGTTACTCCAAATAGGGGCCATTCAGCCAGTCCCTGTATCAGAAAGGGGCCTAGGATTTTATTCTCGCCTGTTCCTAGTACCAAAGAAGGGGAACACGTGGAGACCAATTTTGGATTTATCTATCCTCAACACTTATCTGGACATTCCCAAGTTCAAGATGTTGACGTTACAACAGCTTTTACCTCTGCTGGGCAAAGATCACTGGATGGTAACTTTAGATCTCAAGGAAGCTTACCTTCATGTGCCTATAAGACTAAGTTGCAGGAAGTATCTGCGTTTTCGAGCTGGAAATTCTCATTATCAGTTCTCTGCATTGCCCTTTGGCTTATCTACTGCCCAGAGTATTCACAAAGGTTCTGGCTCCAGTGATAGCTTACTTCAGGCTAAAAGGAATTCAAATCTATCCTTATTTGGACGACTGCCTGATTCTGGCTCAAGAAAAGGAAGACCTCCTACAACATCTGGAATATGTTATAGCAGTGCTAAGATGCCTAGGGTATTCTGTGAGCGAAATAAAGTCCAGTCTAGTACCCTCTCAAGACATGTGCTTTCTGGGTGTGAGACTGAATACAGCAGCCCAGATGGCCTTTTAACCCCGGACAAACAAAAGAGTCTATCACTTTACTTCCATCAACTATCTCATCAGTCCGTGCTGACTGCAAGGACAGTCCTTCAAGCATTAGGGTTCATGGCATCTTGTATTCTGGTGCTTCCCAATGCCAAACTGCATATGAGGAAGCTACAATGGTATCTCAAAATGTATGGACACAGCACTGCCAGGATTTGGACACTGTCATTCAAATAATACCTTGCCTTCAAAAGAATTTTTGTGGTGGGCTCAGGAATGTCACCTAAACAAGGGACTCTCTGTGACCCGGCCAGAGGCGAGTCAGATTTTAACGACAGATGCCTCGGACATTGCTTGGGGAGCTCATCTAAATGGAAAGTGGATACAAGACAAGTGGCCTGCCAGACTACAGCATCTACATATCAACATGAAGGAGATGTTAGCAGTCCAGTTTGCATTAATGGCTTTCAAGGAGTTACTTCTTCCAGGGCAGGTGTTGATTCTAACAGACAACACAACTGTCATGTGGTACATCAACAAGCAAGGGGGAACACATTCTTATCCTCTATGCAGGCAAGCAATGATTTTATGGGAGACTGCGCTAAGCTTGCAACTAACTCTTCAGGCAAGGTTTCTGCCGGGAGCACAGAACTCCTTAGCAGATGTGTTAAGCAGACAAATCATGGATCCCCACGAGTGGAAACTGGATCTTCATGTATTTCAGAACTTGACAGTGTCATGGGGAACTCCAGACATAGATCTGTTCGCTTCTCCACTAAACCACCAGCTGCCAAAGTTTTGCACAAAGGGGTTTCATCACACAGCTTGGAAAGTGGATGCTCTGTCTTTCAGTTGGAAAAACCTTCATGTGTATGCCTTTCCACCTCTGCCTCTTCTTCCAAAGGTGCTATTAAAAGTCAGACAAGACAAGCCAAGGATGATTTTGATAGCTCCAGATTGGCCACGCAACATTGGTACCCACTACTAAGGAGTCTGGTAAGGAAGCCTCCATGGCCTTTACCTTTGATTCCTCATCTGTTATCTCAGAAGGACGGTCATCTGCTCAATGTCAAGCTTCACTCTTTTCATCTAACAGCCTGGCATATTCTGTGTTGAAACACAGCAGGTCTCAACTTCCTCAACAAGTTTTAAATGTGATTATGGAAGCTAGAAGACCTAGTACGAGGAAAGTGTACGCAGAAAAATGGAAGAGATTTTTATTTTGGAGTACAGCAAAGAATTTGGAGATTTCGGAGCCTAATTTGAGTGTGGCTCTTCAATATCTTACTGAATTATTGGACAAAGGTTTGTCCTTCTCTTCCATTAAGATTCATGCTGCAGCAATTTCAGCTCACTATGATTGTGACCCACCATTGTTTTCGCATCCTTTGTTCAAGCAGTTTCTTAGAGGGGCAAAGAATATAAGACCCCCGTGAGCTCCTACTCCTGCTTGGGATCTCAATTTTGTGTTGGAAAAACTTACTCTACAACCTTTTGAGCCTGCGGCTACTGCTGAATTGAAATACTTGTCATGGAAGACTGCTTTTCTGTTGGCTATTACTTCTGCAAGAAGGGTGTCTGAGTTGCAGGCCCTTATGGCAGTAGAGCCCTTTTGATTTTCCATAAGGATAGGGTATCATTACGTACTAATCCTTCCTTTATGCCTAAGGTGGTTTCTAGTGTGGCTTTAAACCAAACCATTCATTTGCCTACTTTTTATGCAGACCCCCAAAATAAAGGGGAAAAGATTTTGCACACTTTAGATGTACACAGGCAATTGCGTTATTATTTAAGCAGGACTAAGGATTTTAGGCAGTCTCAGCAGTTGTTTGTTTCTTTTGCTTTGAGTTCTCAGGGCAAGCCTGTGTCAAAACAAACTATTTCTAGGTGGATTGGGTTTTGCATTGCATTTTGTTATTCCCATCATGGGAAGGAGATTCCAGCTGGGATTAGGCCTCATTCCACTAGGGCTACTGCCACTTCAACAGCATTTCTAAGGGGGGTGGCAACTAAGGATATTTTGGAGGCAGCTACTTGGAGTTCAGTGCATACTTTCTCTAAGCATTATCACCTTCCTATCTACTCTAAGTCTAGGGCTGGTTTTGCCACAGCTGTTTTGCAAGGCATGTTGTCAGCTCCTACTTCTTTATGATTTGCCAGCCTCCCTTACCTCTGCTTTGGGATTCTACCCAATAGTAAGGACTGCAGCAATGTGGAGCGAAGAACATAGTACAGTTTTGTACCTACCATAAATGTAGATGTTCGAGGATACACATTGCTGCAGTCCAATTTACCCTCCCTCCTTCCCCTCTGTGTTTAGGGGTGGTTGTGTAGGTGAGGTTATCTGCTGATATTTTTGTATATATTTTTGTATATATTGTACATATTTTTGGTGCAGGTATTTTGGGCCTTGTCTTTTTAGGGTCTTCTGACATCTGGGGCAAGAAAAGACTGAGGATATGACGTCGGTCATGCGCATTAGTACCCTGACGTACTGACGTCAGTCTAATGCGCCCTGACCGACGTCAGCCATATACTCTGGTATTCGGGCCGACTGGACAGCGGACTACCCAATAGTAAGGACTGCAGCAATGTGTATCCTCGAACATCTACATTTATGGTAGGTACAAAACTGTACTTTATGATTATGTATGCACATTTTGTTTATCACAGTCCCAATTTCTGGCCAGTTGTACCTAGTTTTCATGGGCCTTTGTTCAGATTTTTGATGTTTCCAGTAGATGGGGTTACTTTGACATGACTCAATGCATATCCCTCTCAATTTTGCACTGGCTCTGTAGCCGGTAATTTTTCCTGAAGAGTTCATTAGCATCCTTACAGAAATGTTAAGAATTAGGGAGTTAGAGAAAAGAAGCTAATGGTCTGCTGTAGAAAAAGAGTAAAACTTTTTCTTAACATGATTTTACCCATTTTGTCATGTGTGCCGTTTCTTCAGCCTTGTCGTTTGGTATAATATTCTTCAGGTGTTCATTCTGGCATTACAGCTGCTTATAGGTTCTTTTTGTATTGAGGGAATGTCAAACTATACATGGCCGGATTTGTGGGCTTTTTTTGATGTCCAAACAGACATTTAACTCTAATGTCCTCTCACTGTCATATTTGTCTCTGCCTCTGTCCTTTGATAGTTTATGAGCATGGTGGTGTTTGCACTGTATTTCAGATAAGAAGATCATCCACTCAACTGGAGTTGAGCCTTTATCAGATGAGTAGCTAGGCCATTTAGAGCCCAGGGTGACCCTTATTTGGTACCCTCCTGTCCTGAACAGCAAAAAATAAATAAATAAATAAAATAAAACTTCAAGAAAAAAAAAAAAGCCTTTCACAAAATGCACAGTAATGCAAAACATTACTCTAGCAACTTTGTATGTCCATATTGCAGTATTTTAACCTTTTTCCCGGATGTGAGCCCTGCCCAACTTGGAAAGAAGTCACTAAATGACAGAAAAGACATTTGGGTTTCAGATATCAGACTTGAATAGTAATGCAAATATATTATCCCAGCAACTTTCTATGTTGCTAACAGCATTGCAATATTGTAAACTTTTTCCCTGGTCTGATCACTCCCACCATCAACAACTAAAAGTAGTCACTAAATGACTGGCATTTGGGTTTCAGACTTCAGACGACTTCATCCTGCACAAAATGCATAGTAATGTATAACATTATTTTAGCAACTTTGTGTTTCACTGTTGCAGTCATCACCTGTGGGGTTATCCCTGCTGTGGTAGCCCTCGGCCTGCCCGAATAACAGAGGCAATTTTTTTTGCGTCGGCTGCAGTCGCCTGTAGTCTCATGTCAGGTCGTCAGTGCTATAAAGCAAGGCAGCCAATGTCATTACATCAGTCTTTCTTGCCATGGAGCCTGTAGCAGAAGCAGTTCGCATGAGTGCAGGTCGGTCGCTACCAGAAGTCGAATTTCAGCTGAAAACGTCTAAAGCTAAGTACCCCGTTGTGGATCCTTTTTTCTTGCACTAACCGATGTCCGAAAAAGTTAACAACTGTCTCGCCTGTGGAAAGCAGATCCCCCACTGAGACCTCCATTCTTACTGCATCACTTGTTTAGGCCCAGACCACGACGACCTCGTTGCCAGTTCTGTGGCCTATTTAATGCAAGAACCATTCGCCGTAGAGCTCTTTTCATAGACAGTTATTTTCGTGTTCCGTCTTCGCATTCCAATATGGCATCCATCAACCAACAATCTGTGGACATTCTGAAAAAACATAGAGATAAAGATAGAGACAGACTACACAAGGCTAAGCCTTCCAATGACGCTACTGCTAAGCAGGTCATCAGTTCTCTGGAATTCAGTGAGGCGCTTTTGCAGCCCCTGATGCCCAATTCGATATCTACGCAGGCCTCTACTAAGACCCTTTCGGAGTCCGGTATGTTGCAGAAATCTTCTTTGTCTTCCGAACCTTTGGCTGTCTCTGCCTTGGTTGAGCCCGGAGCCGCTAAGCAGGCACCGGCTTCCGAGGAGGCCTTTCGCACTACCGAATCTAGACAAAAAATGACGTCTTCTCTCCCGACTACCGTTTCTCTCAGACCGACAGATTTTCTCAGGCCTAGAAGCCAGGCCACTCATAGGAAATCTGCTTCTAGCCACTATCTTGCTACTGCTTCACCACCCCAAGCACAAATGCTGAAAATGGCAGAGGATCTCCTCTCCCTTATCTGGGATAGTCAGGCCACAACTTCTAAAAGGAAAAGGCACCCTTCTCCAGAAATTGACGGAACAGGATTCTGAGGAATCTGACTATTCATTTTTTGAAGAGGAACAGCATCCCTTAACTGCTTATGAGGATTTAGACGCAGAGGAATCCATCCCTTCTGCCTCCCCTCCAGAATACCTATCTTTGGGGAAATCCTTCACTCCCTCAGGGAACATTTCCAATGTGAATCCCAGGATTTTCCACACTCTAAGAAAAGACCTGGAGAGTTTCTGGGCCTGCCTCAGCACAGACCCCTGGCCATCCCCCCTATTTTAGAAGTGGTGGATGATGTTTTCCATGAATCCAGCTTAGCCCTTGATGCCCTCCCACCTGCTCCCAGTAAACCTGACAGGTACTGTAGAGTACTAGATTCTCACAAATACCTGTACAGAAATCCTGCTGCAGACCCAGAGGTCATTACACAGGGACCTAAAGGAGCTAAGACTAGTTCTGCCAAAAATCCTCTTCCTTCAGACAAGGACTCCAGAGCTCTGGACAGATTGGGTAAAAAAGTATATACCTCTGCAACCTTGGCTATCAGAGCACTCAATTGTCAGTTCCATATGTTAAAATATCAACAACACACTTTGGAACTATTAAAACAGAAAATTGCTACTTTTCCTGACTATGTGAATTCAAGAGAGTTCGCAGACTTACTGCACTCTGCTTGTCAAGTAGCCAAACACTCAATACAATGTGGATATGACGCCCTAGAAGCCTCTAGCAGGGCAGCTGTGACAGGATCTGTTAGGAGACATGCATGGCTGAAGGAACAACCTCTCCCTGATCATGTCAAGTCTACACTTATTGCTGCACTCCTAGATAAGGAGCACTTGTTTGGGGGAAAAAGCAGAAGAAGTTCTTAAAAAGATGGAAGACAAATCAAAATCTATGCAAACAGTAAAAGATTTCTTTCAGGTTCAACCCCTCCCCCCCAGATTCAGCAGGAACTTTCCTGCTAAGCACTGGGCCTTAACTGCACCTAGCAGGCAGGGCCAAGTTAAGCCCCACAAGGACAGACCATCCAGGCCCCTATGCCAGGGCCGGCAGAGAAGCAAACAATGGACCCCTTCCATCTCTAACACAGGGAGTTCTAAGCCAACCTTCTATGGCAAACACTCACAATGACTCCCCCCTCCTCCTTCTGCCCTCCCTTCACTCAGCAAAGACTAGGAGGAAGGATCCCCCTCTTCAAAGACGATTGGCTTTCTGTAACAAAGGACCAATGGGTCTTAAAGATAATTTCAGGGGTACAAATTCTCAGTCAGCGAACTCCCAATTCCAAGGGGGTATCCGGACATACCTCCAAATCAGTGGGCAGAGGCATTGAAACAGGTACAAACTCTCATATCCCAGGAGGCAGTAGACCCTGTACCCTCAGATCAAACAGATAAAGGATTTTATTCCAGACTATTCCTTGTTCCCAGAAAAGAGGGCACTTGGTGCCCCATCCTGGATCTCTCCATTTTGAACAACTCCCTGGTAGTCCCCAGATTCAAAATGCTAACTTTGCAACAACTGCTGCCTATGCTAACAAAAAATGCGTGGCTAGTGACCCTAGACCTAAAAGATGCCTACCTCCACATACCCATCAGGGAATCATGCAGGAAATTCCTTCTGTTCAGAGCAGACTCGCAGCATTTTCAGTTCTCTGCACTGCCCTTTTTCTCATCTGCTGCACCCAGAGTATTCACCAAATGCTTGGCCCCTGCCATAGCATTCTGCGGACAAAGAAATGTACAGCTTTACCCTTACCTGGACGACTGCCTCATTCAGGCAGAGTGCAAAGAAAAGCTGCTTCAAGACCTTCTCTTTGTCAAATCACTCCTAACTTCCATAGTGTTCACCATCAACAAGAAGAAATCAAAGCAAAACCCCACCAGGAAGATCATTTTCTTGGGAGCTGTGCTAGACACAGCATCCCAGATGGCCTTTCTATCCCCAGAATAGCAGAGCTTCCTGCCTCTCTACTTTACCCAGCTGGCTTCCAGAAGTCACCTCACTGCAAGAAAATTCCTGTAAGCCCTGGGATACATGGCATCTTGCATCCTTCTCATTCCTCTGGCCAGGCTTCACATGAGAAAATTTCAGTGGTATATAAAGAACCTTTGGTTCCAGCATTCTCAGTCCCTAGAGACCTCTCTCCCTCTGATCCCATGTATAAGGGCCGAGTTTCTCTGGTGGGCACAGGCCTGTACCAGGAACAAGGGTCTTCCCTTCTTCATCCGCCCTACTGGCCAGATCATCACCACCGACGCCTCAGACATTGCTTTGGGGGCTCACCTAGCAGGCAGGTGTACCCAAGATCTTTGGGATGCCCAGCAACTTCACTTGCACATCAGTCAGAAAGAAATGATGGCAGTACAAAAGGCCCTGGCATCTTTCAAACCCCATCTCAAGCCAGGGGTTCTTCTTATAAAAACAGACAACACCACAGTAATGTGGTATATCAAGAAACGGGGGGGGGTACCCAATCTTACCACCTGTGCAGGTTAGCCATGAGTGTCTGGCTTACAGCCACCTCTATGGGTCTACACCTAATTACCCAATACCTACCAGGGGTCAACAACACCCTGACAGACCACTTAAGCAGAAACTTACTGGACCCCCACAAATGGCAGTTCAACAGGGAAATCTTTCTGCAAATCACTCAAGAGTGGGGGACTCCGGAAGTGGATCTCTTTGCATCTCACTTCAACCACCAGCTGTAAAAGTTCTGTACCAGGAAGTATCACCTCCTAGCATGGAAGGCAGATGCCTTGACCTTCCCTAGAACTCCATCTGTGTACGCTTTCCCTCCTCTGCTCCATATTCCCAAGGTACTGATCAAAATAAGGGAGGAGAGGCCAAAGGCAATTGCTCCAGATTGGTCCAGAGAGCATTGGTACCCCTTACTGCGCAGCCTCACCTTACAGCCCCCAAACAGCTTCCCCTGATCTCAGACCTCTTGTCCCAGGGGAGGAGGAAGATACTTCACCCAGGCTTAGACTCTCAATCTCTTAGCATGGCTTATACCTTAAAAGCTAACAAGGAGTCTCTGTTAAGCAAACAGGTCCTAGACATCATCACAGAGGCCAGAAGGCCCAGCACCAGAAAATCATACAAAGGAAAATGGAAAAGATTCTGCTCCTGGAGTCAGTCCAAAGGGGCCAGTACCTCCCATCCTTCCATCCCTCTTATCTTGGATTACCTAGCCAAGTTGCTCAATAGTGGCCTCTCTTTCTCTTCTATTAAAATCCATGCCTCAGCCATTTCTTCCCGTTTCGATTCAGACCCACCCCTCTTCTCTCATCCTTTTATTAAGCAATTCCTCAGAGGGGCTTTTAATATCAGCCATCCCAGAAGGCCTCTCACGCCACACTGGGACCTGAATTATGTTCTAGAAAAAATAACCTTACCTCGTTTCAAACCTGCTACTTCTACAGAATTGAAATACCTATCCTGGAAGACTGCCTTCCTACTAGCTTTCACCTCAGTCAGAAGGGTATCAGAGCTTCAGGCTCTCCTGGCTGATGAGCCCTTCATCATTTCCCATGCACACAGGGTCTCCGAGGACTAACCCCTCCTTTATGGCCAAGGTGGTATCTGATGTGACCCTTAACCAGGCCATACACCTACCCACCTTCTTTCCCAACCCTCAAAACAAGGGAGAAAATAATTCTACACACGTTACACATACACAGACAACTCCGATACTCTCTGGACCATAGCAAACCTTTCAGAAAAACAGACCAACTACTTGTCAGCTTTGCCCTTGGGGCAAAGGGACAGCCCATTTCCAAATGGCTATCACACTGTATCCATTTTTGCTACAGACTACATGGGACCCCCCCCCCCAAGTCCATCTGTACCCAAAGAGCAGCCTCCACTTCCACAGCCTTCCTCAGAGGAGTCCCCACCAGGGACATCTTGAAAGCTGCCACCTGGACCTCTGTCCATACCTTTACAAAGCATTACCGCCTACCTCTTTTTTCTAAGTCTAGGGCAGGGTTTGCCTCTGCAGTTCTGCAGGGCCTGCTGTCCCATGCCTAGGACTCCAACCTTTCGTTCCACCCCTCTCCTCAGCTTTGGGAATTCTCCCACAGGTGATGACTTCAGAAGTAAAACATGAAGAACATAGTACAGTTTTGTATACTTGCCATAAATGTAGATGTTCAAGTGTATTCACTGTTTCAGTCCAGGTTTCCCTCCCTCCTTCCCCCATATAACATGTTCTCCTAGGGGGGCATAAGCTTCCCACGGTGGTTTTTGGCCACCAGGACCACCTTTCCTTATTTCCTTGTGCTCCTGACAGGTTAGGGCAAGGAAAACTGATGTAATGCCGTCAGCTGCCTTGTTTTGTAGCACTGAGGACCTGACATCCGACTACAGGTGACTGCAGCAGACGCAAAAAAAATTGACTCTGGTATTCGGGCCGGCCAAGGGCTACCACAGCAGGGATAACCCCACAGGTGATTATTGCAACAGTGAATACCCTCGAACATCTACATTTATGGTAAGTGTACATAACTGTACTTTAACAACAAACCATATTTCAAACATTGTCATCCCTCCCTAACTTGGAAGTTACTAAATGACAGACATTTGAGTTTGGCTTCATATGCTAGTTTCAGAGGATAATAAAAAAAATGCTAAAACAGGGATTCAATAACACCTACACTGCACTGTGTACATTGTTCTGAGTGAACAGACAACACATACATAACTCTCACCTTCTTCATCCTCTAATCTTCGTTTTCCTACTGATATTGTTGCAGCTTTAAATATTGGCAGGGATTCATAAAGGTTACCACAAAGTGCAGACTACATGTACACTTAGTGTAATCTTTCTGAGTGACTAGAAAACACAAAAAGTGTGATAAGAATGTTCTTGAATACATATCGTATACACTTAATGTAGGCTTTATTGAACCTGGCCCAGCAATATTTTAAACTTTGTCCTTGATCTCCCCTTCACAACCAACAACTTCAACTCCTCTGTCAAATGATGACACACACATTTGGGTTTCAGACTTCATCCTTCATAAAATGCATAGCAGTGCAAACAAAACATATTGTTCTAACAGCTTTCCAGGTTTCTAATAGCAAGCCAAGTTTCACACTTTGCCAATGGTGTGATTCCTCAAACTTGAACTCCCTAAATAATGACTGACATTTGAGTTTCAGACCTTGTATCCTTTAAAAGATGCATATTGCAGTTTGCACAACACAAGCAAACAAGAAGTTTTCTCTTATAAATATAATATATAACATAGTAATTAACCAAGTAAATATAAAATTGCAACAGTAGCAACTGCCAGTAGAGCTGTCAACTGTCCCGTTTTGGAGGAAATGTTCTATTTTCATGATGTCCCTATTTTGGGAGGTATAGCCTAGTTGTCATGCTTGATTTCCCACTTCAAAAATCACATATGATGGCTGGGATACAGAAACATTGTGTGGAGATGTCTAGTACACAGAAAATCACACTACATGGGTAACATGCTAGTAATAATAATTAAAGGAAGAGGACAAGCATCTTACAACTCCCCTTTTCTGATTCAGAAATAAATTACCTTGGTAGAATTTTGTGATAAGTTCATGAAAGTCTACAGATTTTACACTGTCTCTTTGATGATTTCCATTTCCATCATATTTGTTATTGTTGATCTCTGTTTTTTAAACAAGTATTTCTCAGTAACTTACCCCACATTCCTACTTGATGTAGGAAGTGTTGTGTGCTAGCTGGAATCAAATCTCCTGCTAATTGTGGCCAGATTTTTAGCAGGATGTTCTTTTTGTTTTAAATCAAGGGCCTCTGTTTCTGTTTTCAATGTCTTCAATGTCTGTAGGTTAAGAGCAAGAGGTATGACTGCCAGTGCCAACTCTGGCCTGCTTTTACCAGTCTGCCTGCTGACCATCCAACTCACGCAGTACCCACTCTCCAGTGACTAGTACTCCACTTAACCACTTGCTTTAGTTTAACTTGCCTGCTATCACTAGGTGTGTATGCTTGCTGCTTGAAGTGACTACGTTTTGCCCAGCAAAAATAGCAGGCTCTTGGTCCTCAGCCTGACCCATCCAGTAGAAAAAGAAAATGCAAAAATTAAATTAAGAAAAAAAATCACCAGTCGGATTCTGAATCCAATAGAACAGGAGAAGATAGAGTAGACTCCTTAAATAAAATAATTGTAAATCACACAGTCTCTTGACTTCTCAAACGTGAGAATACCGAACAACTGTTCTCTCACTATGGGTGCCAAAGATCAAACCCAGTGTGTCATCTTTACCCTGCCCCTCCACCCAATCAGAAGTCTTCAGTGCGGTGCCTGAAGCTCATCCCTTATGTAAAACGTAAGGATGAACATAAGGGACATCTAAAGGGAGCAGCGAGGAAATATGGTGTTGACATTTAGAAATGGAAAGGTTGTGCAAAAAGTTATAGCCAACTCTGTATTTTTTTTTGTTTGTGTATTTAAATTATGCAATTTCGCACCTTTTCAAAGCCAGGACCTGTAGCAACCTCCTTCACTCCACCCTTTCTACATTACTGGCGTTTATGAGAAGGGGAAATAGCTGAAGTGCTGATGTGCTTGCTTAGCATGCAATAGGTAGCGGGATCAATGACCACTTTCTCCATTTTTCATATGACAGTTAATGCAGAGGATTTTAGGCTATGAGTTGCCTGCTGTAGACCAGAGTTTGATTCACTCAGCCTCCATTTGCCTGCTGTGTGACTCTTGAGTTTGTTGCTTAGGCAGACAATGTTCCGGGGAATATATACATGTATGTGTGTATAGTTGTAGATTGAGAAGTACCATGGACTCGCCTGTAACAAAGAAACTGATCGATTGAACCATATTGGGATTCTGTTGACTCCAGTGCAATTCGTAGATGATTTTTTTTTCCATTAAACTATTCAAAACGTTATGCTCACAGGACAGACACATCGGTGTACTCTGGAATGTGAAATAAACTATTCTCTGAAAGCTCATCTTGGAGAGGAAGAAATAGTTTAGGAGTACGTTTATGTTGCTGTTCCATGGCCTCATTATGCCACTGCTGTGGATTATTACAACCACTCCAGGAAAAAGCTGTGCTATTGACTACCCAAAAGTATATGGCTTTTTTCATTATTCAGAGATATGGGAGTCTGTCCTGGCAAGTAGTGGGCACAAGGCAGAGAACAGATTGCGAATGAAATGCCAGTGTCTCACAGGACCAACCAATGCACGCATCCCTAAATACAGTGTAGAAAATCTTCAGTTTACCCAGCAAGTCTTTGAGAAGGTTACCTTCCATACCAGTTGTAAATCTGTTCCCTAGTCAAATCTAACTTTAAATCAATCGCATTCATTGTAACACTGAAGCCAGAATCTCCTTCCACTATCTCAGTATTTGGAGATTATGCTAATCTACTTAAACTGAGTGATGACCTGTTAAATTCAATGTCCTTTCCCAAACTAATGACCCCATTGTGTGTGCTAAATACTTTACTGCTACTTTATATGCTTGTGCAAATAGCTGCATAGTGGGCTCTCTCCCCTCCCAAGTAAAAACAGTGCCAAATTTAAAAACAATCCAATTTGGTAGAACACAAATATAAATAGGGTATACTACAGGAGAGAAAACTCATTGCACATAAAAATAAGTGTAATCCCTAGCAAGCCAATATGCCATTGCTAATCTTAGCGGTGAACTCTAGTCCCTGATCAAATCAACCAAAGCCAGATTTGATGTAAAAATAGCCACCCAGGCTAAAGACGAGCACAAAGCCTTTTAGCGATGTTAAAAACCTCAAAAACAATGCTCAACACTGCACAGAGCTAATAGTAAGTGATACCTCCTGTTGAGACCCAGAGGACATAACCGGTCAACTAGCAGATAAATATGGCTCAAACTTCACCTCCTTCCCTCTGTTCCCAGATCACATACCTACATGTACACCACTCCCCAAATTTCCCAAGAGCAAGTCCTCAAAGCCAAGAACAATGAAGTCAGATAACCTACTAGGATGCCTACTGGCTAGCCTGAAACAGGACTTGCCACAACCTCTGTGGAGATTATTCAGTGTTAAAACGGCTCTGTACTAGACAAATGGAGGACAGCAACAACCATAGCCCCCTGCACAAGGGTAGGGTGTCAGCTGACCCAGGTAATTATAGTCTGATAGGTCTGACCAGTCGCATTTGCTTTCGTACGTCACCCAGCCTTTTTTTTTTTTTTTTTTGAGAGGTCAGATATTTATGTGGAGTGGAGTGCCAGACTGTTACAACAAAATGCCTCTGAAATGCTGGCTTTACTAGCTGCGTATAGAAGGCCTTACATCAAAGCAGGTCACAGTAAAACATTCAAGGACTTCTAATAAATATGCTTACTACCATGAGTATGAAGGAATCACATAAGTATAAAGGTCATATTGCTTTTCAGTAGATGTTGCCCCCATCTCAGTAAACCACATCAATAATCAAGAGATCCTATAAAGAGACATTTGCTTTCATGCATTAGCTGCCCCCAGTCCTTTTAACCACAGGTCAAATACCCCCTTGGGTGGAAAGCAAAACAAGGTACCAGCCAGTGTTAAAAGACTAGTAAAGTGCTGTATTTAAGAGATGCATGTAAAAAAAAACATAAGTTCACCTAAAACCCACAATTCTTTACTAAGGTACTGTTACAGTATGTACTGTGTCTCAGTGTAATGTGTCATTTTTGAGAGGACACAGTACCACTGACTGAAGAAATCACATAAATGTAATGGTCATATTTTTGCAGGTACTGTCCCACAGCAAACCATATCAATCGGTGAGAACTGGTCTTGAAACTGCAGGTTTTCATACATATATATATATATATATATATATATATATATATATACATTTATTTATTTATCTATTTATTTACTTATTCATGTTATGTGTATACCAACTCATAAACCTACTTTTTTATATGAATTTAACATAGTATGTATTTCACAAGTTATTACCTGGCTGGTTCATACTTCGAGTTTGGTTTGTAGATTGAGAGTTCACAACTTTTTAATGAAACTTTTTATGCAGTACATTCTTAAAATCTGATCAAGGGTGGTATTTTAATGGGATGAGGGTAGCCATGTGACCTTGCTATCACTATTTAAAAGGCCAATGGCCTTATAATGTATTTTAACTCTGAAGAAGCTTGGTAATAACCGAGGAAAAGCGCTTGGTGGATTTATTGTTTGGTTTTGATTCGTGTCAGTAAAGGAGCTATTTTAACCTACTGGTTTAGCGACTATATCATTTTGAGATTCGGGTCCTGTTGCCTTGGATTTTGTTTCTTTTCTTGGTTTTGTGTTTGGTTGCGTTTGCTTTTCATATAGCACCTGATCCCAGCCATTTGTGCAGAGGTCATTAAAAGTCCTCCAAATTGCTGGATTTATTAACTGTGAATAAGAGAACATGTGTCAGTTCCATGGTCAAAAATTCATTACTTCTAATAGTGCACTTTAGTTTAAAAAAAAAAAAAAAAACACAGTCCTGGTGGAAATGTGCCCCTTCTGAGAGGATAAGCTGTATGTGGCTATGAAGGAATCACCAATAATGATACAGCTCTATTGATAGGTACTGTGATCCTACCTACCAACAAACCATAGCAGTAGTCCGTCATAGGTGGTCTTTTAACTGACATTTGATTTTATAACTCACCATCCTCCAGTGTTTTGTGCAGAGGTGAAGTTGCAGTCCAGGTGGTAGTCGAGCATTGTGCCAGGCTTTGACAACAAAAGCTTCAGAAATGTTGAGTTTGATAAGTGTGTGTGTATATATATATAAAAGGCCATATGTCGTTCTCTGAAGACGTTTCACAGTAAGAAAAAATTGTGGACTTTTAATAACGTTCTTTGGTACAAAACACATGCATACTGTTCAAGTGGAATGTGCTTCTTCTGAGAGAGTTCACTACTTTTGCCTTTTAAGGAATCCCAGAAATGCAGTGTCCATATTGCTCTTTATCAGATATTGTCCCCACACGTGAACAAACCGTATAAATCAGTTGGATGTGATGTTGCAATTAACAACTCCATTCATTCATCACATGCCCCCCAAAAATTATGCCCATATTTTGAATATTTCTAATTTAATTTAGAAGAGAACAAAACACATCAGCTACAGTACCATGTTTAACTTGCTGATGTTATTAGGAACGTGTACTGACCCAGATTATGGGGCAGAGTTCATGCCAAATCCTTTTAATCTCACTACTGCAGCAAATCATCAGGGTAACACTAACTATGAAGTCTGTTTCTAAGCTGTGCATAATGAGCAACTGTAAACATATGATACTTTGAAATAGATCCAAGCTGTGCAACATCTTGATGCCTCATTGCAGGACACTGTGTAGGCTTTAAACTTGTAGGTACTTGCCAGGCTGATGACTTTTGAGGATCTTAAGCCTAGTCTTATGTTTCTGGTTTTATTTATTTATTTATTTATTTATTTTTCATGTCTTATATTTTGAGTATGAAGAAACCCATAGGGTTAGAGCATTTATGTATTTCCTTGTCCATGAGCAGCATGGGCGCTAAACGTGTGGTTAGTTTATCAAGTGTAATCGTATGAATATCTGTAAAGGTAATGCCCCAGTTTATGGCATATTATCAAACCATGTCAGTTCTCTGCTCAGAGAAAATGTGCATGTGCCATCCTATTTGTTCACAAGCTGTACCATACCTAACTGGTTGGTTCAGTTGGTTTTCAATTCCCTTTCTCGAATTCATGGCAGAAATGAAGAGGAGGAGAGAATGTGGAGGAATATGAGGTGCGTCATGCATGTAGACTACCCCCACCCCGCTGTGGTCAGTGTTTGTGCTCATTTGGGAAGCTACTGACAGTGGTCTTCTCCAGTCGCTCTTCAAACCCAGAATCAGGGAACTCTACTTCTCCACAGCTTGTTTGAGGGTGAACTGGAACTTAGAGAGGTAAGAAATGATTCATAGCTCCAAATGCTCAAATTGGCAAAGAAAAATGTACCCTCTGGCTCACTCTGTCCAAAGCCTTGGATTGTTATCTGGCAGCAAGATGAAGCAGAAAATGGATAGCAGCCACAAATGCAGAAGCAGTGTGGTAAATACAGTAAAAAAATACAGGCAAACCAACATGTTCTTGCACAAGAAGCAGTCACTTTAATACGATAAAGTCACCAGTAACTTGGCGCTTTCGCCTTTTACAGTCCAAGCATTATCAGGGTCAAATAAAAATTCACAACAGTCGCATTAATAGGAAGAACAAACTGACTGTACCATCATGCATTCATGAATAATGTACTAGTTTATGAATGACATCCATGTTATTAGAATTATTGCAATAACAGAATAAAATACTAAGTAATAAAACCATATATATGTTGTTAAAATTTGTTTAAAAATATTATTTAAAAAAATTTCTTTCTGAAAAACTGCTAGCATTCACGGAGGCTTGAAGGAGCCTGTATTTAAAACTGTTTTTGCTCTTTTTTTTCCAAGGTACTCGAGATGGAAATTGTGTCATTAATTCCAGGTTTCACCCTAGCATTGAGTCTTAATTGCCATTCAGTTTCCTTGATCTGCAGATCAAGGTCAACGTCGGCCCCTCTTGTACTGATTAAAACTCTTATCAATAACAAAAAAATAGGAATTTTTTTGAAATTTGTACATTCTGAACTGTGTGTGTAAAGGGCGCTGGTATACTTTGCATTTCTAATATCCCTGTTGTGTTCTATAATCCTGTCATGTAGTTTCCTGGTGGTCTTGCCTATATAAAATGCAGGGCAAGAAATGCAGGTAGCAACGTAAACAACATTTTTAGTGTTAGTTAGTGCCCTGGACACTAAGTTCCTACCGTAAGAGTCAATCTAGACATAAGGTTTGTCATTAATAAGTCTGCAGCTTGAACAGAAGCCACATTTGTGCATCCTAGAATCATAATTGTTCTTTTTAGTATCCATGTTCCTCTCCAAAATTTCTTTAATATTTTTGTCTCTACTGAAAACAATCTTAGCTCTGACCCTAATTTGTTTTTCAGGTCATCATCTAATAAGGCTCCCCAAATTTTCTTCATGCTTCCTTTTAAATGTGAGGCATCTTGAATCATATAATTTTTGGAACTATCATCATGATTTACGTTAATATTACTGTGACCCCCTCTTAGGATGGGTAGGAACCTAGTTGCACGGTTCCTGGTTACCTCTTTCTTAGTTGACAGTAAAAGCTTAATAGGGTACCCCTTGTCCTTGAATATCCCAATCAACTTGAACAATTCTTCAGAAAATTTCTTGGTCATCACTGATCAACCTGGACAGCCTGACTATATGTCCCTTGACTATGCTCGTATGCTGGGATTCAGGATGACAGCTGTCAAAATGCAATAATGTATTAGCGTAGGTCTGTTTCCTAAATATGTTAGATGATAGTTCTGTGCAATTATCTTTTGTGAGAAGAATATCTAAATAATGAATTTCATTCTGGTTTACCCTATAGGTGAACTTGGGTATTGGGTGGTGGTGTTAATTTAATTAAAAAATTTCTGCCACTTCAGAAGTTGTTCCTCTCCAAACTGTAAATGTCATCCAAAAATCTATAATACACATGTATCCTGGATAAAAAGGGAGAAGAGAATACATACCACTTTTTCCCATTCAGCCAAGAACAGGTTGGCAAAAACTGGGGCACATTTCGCCACCATGACCACACCTGATTTTTGCCGGACAAATTCACCTTCGATTACCAAAAAATTGTTCTTTAGCACCACTTCTGACAGGTCAACCAGTAGATTTCCTCAGGTTTGGTTCAAGTGTCCACTTTGTGATAAACATTCTGAAAAATATTCTAAGCGTATGTCATGGGGGAATCACAGTAAATAAGTAAACCACGTAAATTGCCACAAGCAAGTCCTCCTTATCAAGCTTGGCTGTTTTTAATTGTTCTAAGCAATGCGAAGAATCTCTTAAGGTATAAACAATATTGTTGGCCATTTTCTTAGAGAAATAATCAACAAATGCAGCCAGTGGTTCATTTTTTGAACCCCGAGTGGCAACAATTGGTCTAAAAGGGGGGGGTCACTGATATTTTTGTGAATTCTGAGTGCCAACCTTGTTTCGAACAAATTCACTAAGGGGTTACAGGGGGGCAAGAATGTACTTTTTCTTTTCAATACAAATGGTTCTGTTCTACATTCTTGATTCTTATTTAGAAAAAACCTCAAGTTAAGTTGTCTGGTGTAAAACCTCAAGTTAATCAATAGTCTAGCAATATCAGACTCGGAACAAAACCAAAACCTTTTTGCAAAAGAGAAGTATGTTCATTTTTCAAAGAAAAATCGCTAAGATTATGTATAGTTCCTGCTTTACAGTTCAAAATGGATGCTGTAGAATCACTGTCAACCAAGGCATTATTCATGTTAACATTTAATACTGTCATGACAGCATTATACACTTCAGACATTCTGGCACTAGAATTCAAAACATTGCTCTTCAGGTGTCATTACAGAATCTAGTACATATACCTCCCTCCATGTCTGGTTCCCCTTCCCCAGTTCTTCCCCCTCACAGAATGACCCGTAGGTGCTCCCTGAAAGGAGAGACCATGTGGAGCTTGATTTTGTTGATTGAGGGGGCGTTGTTCATCATAATCACCCTCATTGACATTTGTTTGGTTGTTAAAATTATTACTGTTGTTGCTGTAATTATTAGTAGCACTATTAATAAAGAAATCATTGTGACAGGGGGAGGGTCAGGATACACACTTTTATGTACATAATCAGTTTTGTCACTGTCTAATTTATTCTGTTTACGTTTACAGTTAGTATCAGAAAAGTTTTTTAAGGTAACAAATATTCTATTGTATCTAGCAGACATCTGTTCAAACATAAGATCATTAAAAATAATTTCGTTAAGCAATTTTATGTCACCTTCAAACTTCAGGATGAAGCAATCTTTGCAACAGACTGGTACATGGTAAAATCGTAGAAAATGTTGCAGCAAGGTGTACAAAATGCTTCCCAGTAGTGTCAACTTCAGGTGCACCAGCATGTTGAGGAAGCACAGAACATAGTAACAGGTGTAGCAGTTAAACAGCACATCTGCTATTGATCCACAAGTGAATATTCTCAGTCTCAATAAATCCAACTGTACAGCAATTAAAAAAAACACACTATAAATACTTGATCACTAATCTGATAGATTTTAAGATGCATCCCTCCCCAACAAAGCCAGGTTGTTAACACACAGATAAATTGTTAACATGAAATATACTCTAAGCCTGACTTAAAACAAAGACTACTCTCAAACTTATCTAATCCCAATAGTTGTATAATATGGTATCTAGAATTGCCTCCAAACTTAAAACTGCATCACCCATATCTAAGCATTCCTCATTTTGAGGAATGCTCCTTATTTTGAATTTTAAAGTTTGTTCCTCCCTGTTTTACATTGACATGCTCCGTCACACATTCACTGTTCAGAATTTAACTATTTATGGTATATAATATTTAATTATATTAATTCTTTAAGGGAATATTTTATAAGTATAAAGCAGCACATTTTGACCAAACTTAAGAATTCTACATTTTGGAGGTAGAAGGTTGTGAACTATGGTTTCACCTGCTACATACAAGCTCTTGAGTCACAGCGTCTTTCTTGTCTGTGGAAAGTACAGGGGTCGCTCACCCCTTTCACCCTATGAATCCTCCCAGTATTCTTTATGGAGCCTGTCTTCACTACTCCTGCTGCTAAGGAAAGAAATAGTAGAGCTTACAACTACAGTCTGCAGGAACTTGCAGGAGGAGTTTGGAAGTTGCCATCACTGAACTCTAGTATAAATTCATTGCTGCTGTTGTGGGGGGGGGGGGGGGGGGTAGTAGTCTGACATTTGAAAGCTGGCTGACTTTAAGTCCTTTAGGGCAGCCAGTTCATCTGTCAACATTCTCTGTCTTCAGGGCACTGTATAGCTAAGCTTGAGCAGCAGGCAACAGTAGCACTAATGATGTTACAAGTTTTGGGTTGGTGGCGCTGAAAATGTATAATTTTTTTAAAACAATTTCTTCAATCCTCTCCACTCAGGTTAATGGCAGCATCAAATGATCTCCGTTAAGTTCAAATGAATTATAAACCTACCTTCTGACTGAACCTTACCATTGCCAAGTGGGTTGAGGGGGACAGGAAGGTCAAACAGTGTGGGAATAGAATAGAGGAAGGGTACAAGATATTTACAAGTTTGAAGTAAAGAAGGATGTGTTAATGACACAATTTATATAAAAAAGAGTGCATAAAAGAAATTAATGATGAAAAATAAGATGGAAAATACCCCCAACTGACTGTCCCAAATGGAAGAAGCCATTGTTAAACCTTGTCAAGTTAAGTAAGTTCAATTGCTGGAGACTGGAGAGTTGAAAACTTAACAGAGAAAGTAGTCATTTAAAGATGATGTGTGAATTGGATGGGGAAAAAAATTGTTACTGCCGGTATAGTTATCTTTGGTATTTGCTGATATCTGGTTGTTTAGAGTGTCTTCTATAGCTGTGTCTGAAATGGGCTTTAAAAAATGTGCAAAATGTGGGCACAAGATGCCATTTACTGATGCTCACTCTTTGAGTGTACTGTTTAGGGGCTGAGCACCTAGACCAAGAATGTGATAGCTGCAGTCTGTTCAACCCCAGAGCTCTCATGGAAAGGAGGAGCAAACGCATATTAAAAGGTTTATTGCCAACCCCTTTTTCCCAGGCCATCACTGGAGTTCAGCCTCCTAATGGAAAATCCAAGGACCCTTCAAAAAAGTCCAAATCTTCTGATTCCTTGACTTCAACTTCTTCAGAACCAAAGAAAAAGAAATCAAAATTGGATTCAACATCTCCAGGGATCCGACCATCCTTGGATTTGATCAGGTATCTGGCAAGTCCTTTCTCCGATCCAACAAAACACACTTCAGATCCAAAGTCCTTGGTTCCCAAGGCACTGCCTCAAACTCCGTATTCCCCATCCATGGTTCTGGTCCTGTCCAGGGTGCCCTCCCCCTTTCTGGAGTGGCACCCTAAGTCTCCTTCACTGGTGCCCTATCATTCCTCCAGAAGGCTGACAGGAGGCAGATGTGGAAAGGATGGTGAGGTTCTTCATGGATCAATCTCAGAAGGGAGTCTTCACTGTTCCAACCCCCTTGGGTCAGGAACACTGCCCAGCTGCTACTCCACCAATCACAACTCCTCCTCTGACCCAGTCTTTGGTGTTGAGTCCTCCTATCTGAGTGTACCAGACCCTTCTGTATCTGATCTGAAGGCGGCTTTGTCTTCGGATCAGCTGTTACTCTGAGTGCACTGGCCCCAACATCTTCAGATCTGGATGGCTTTCGGAGCCGAAGCTTACTGGTTGGATCAGGGGAGATGGAGTAGACTCTGAGGTTTTCGGAGCTGTCTCTTCCTCTCTTAGGTTCAGCACTGGACAGCTTGGCTCTAGCTTCTGTCTTGGACAGATGGCTCTCAGAGCGGGGGGAGGTGGCAGGCCAGAAACTCACTTTCTCTGCTCCGTTGGCTTCCTTCTATCAAGCAGTCTGCTGTCAAGGTCATGAAGAGGATTTTCTTTGCTCCAACAGGTCAGGCAGGTCCTTCTTCCTCGTATCTATATCTATACAGACTTTGTACCGAGATCCTCAGCATTCTACACCACTGGGATTCCCAGCTCAGAGCTTCCAGACCACCCAGTTGTGTATTATCATCTCCTTCGATACTTGTCCAGTTCATCCCACTGAAGAAGTCCCTCGGAAGAAGACATGCAAAAGGAAGTACTTGTACCCCCTCCCCCCAGGAGTCGGTCACCGAGGATACTGACTTTGATGAGGAAGAAGGGTCTCCCAAATCACCACCTGATGATCTCATTTGTAGACATCCTTGAGATCCTTAAATAGAAGGGTGGTTGGTCTGCCCAAAACCCAACTCCTGAGCAGTCAGTATTTCAGGAAGCTTTCGGGACTGGCCCGTCTACCTCCTGGGTCACTCAGCCTGCTGATGACCTCATTGATTTGGTGTCTAAGTGGGTGTGGAAAGAACCTGATATGATCAAGCTGATCCCTAAGAGACCAGACAGGATTCTGGCTTCACTGCTAGGAAGAGAAAATTGGAGTAATGGAGTATAGGTTGAGTCAATGGTCGTGGCGGCAGCTACAAAGAAGGAACTCCGTGGAACAGAGTTCCACTGTCCATCCCCTAATAGAGACTCTAGGGCTGTGGACAGATTTGGGAAGTGATTATATGCTTTAGCAACATTTGCTGTCCAATCGCTGAACTATTTGGCACACTTCACAAGATTACAAAGGGACATGATTAAAGAACTTTCAAATTCTCTTTCCGGGACAACTGCTGCAGAGGCTCAAATTTCAGTGGCCTCACAGCTGGCTACCCTTCAATGTATTGCAAATTCGTCCCTGAAGCTCATCTCACATGCTGCAGCAGAGTAACCTCCAGGGCTGCGGGTTCTGGTGCGGGGTCAGGCATTTCCATTAGGTGGAATGCCTAGATGTGCTTGCATGATTTTTTGGAGCCCTTTAAGTCCTCTTTCATCAGTGCTCTTTTTGACTGTTCTTCCTTGTTTGGCCCCACAGTAAGACCTACACTTCACGTGTGAGAAGGACGGAAAGACCCTATCTGCAGTGGGCATAAGTTTTTAGACCCCTCAATAGACCTTTTTCCAGGTACCAGTGGTAAGGTCAAAAGATGTGATTCAAAAAGTCTCAAGGTTCTTTCCAGGATACACATGGAGGTAGCTCCTCTAGAGGCAAGGGGTGGGGGCGATAATGGTAGAAGATGACCCTGTGGCAGAGGAGGCCTACACAACTGAGGGTCTAGAGAGAGACCCTTTTTGACAGATCCTTTCAGTGCTCCTGTAGGAAGGCCAATTGCCTTCCTCTGGAGGCAGTTGGTTGCTTATTTCAGCACCATGCAGCCTGGCTAAACTTAAAGGGTACTTGGGTGCAGAGAATCCTTTCCAGAGGTTCTAGTCAATTTTCCCTTCCACCCCTGTTACCCAGGAAAATCCCCCAATGTTCCACCCAATCAGAGGGAGGCAGTCCCTCTGGAAATACAAAAGCTGCTAGAAAGAGTCATACAAGAAGTCCTCCCAGACCAAATAGAATCCAGAACTTACTCAATATTCTTTTAGTGCCTAAGAAAATGGGGGACTGGAGACCAATTTTTGATCTCAGTTTGACACACGAAGTTCCGGATGGTCACGGTTCAGTCCATTTCCTTCCTGAGCAGGGAATGCTAGATGTGCTTGATAGAACTTCAGGACATGTACTATCACATAAAAATGAGGAGACGATCTTGAAGGTACTTACACTTCTGGCTGGGAGGTCTTACCAGTTCAGAGCAGTGCCCTTTGGCCTCACCACAGCCCCCAGGGTGTTCACAGAGTGTATGGTAGTAGTAGCAGCTCACCTGAAACTGCAGGGATTCCAGGTGTTTCCATGTTTGGATGAGTGGCTCATTACTGCTGTGACCAGGCATCCGCTGGTACAAGCTCAAGACCAAGTATTGCAAACTTGTTCAAATCTTGGAATGACCATCAGTTACAACTGACTTGGACATTGGTGTTCACAGGAGCAGTGTTCAACACAGTGTCTGTGGTAGCATCTCTTCCCCTTTTAAGAGTACAAACTATAAGAAATCAGGGCAAGAAAATAATTTGCAGTATGAAAAGTTCTACCTGGTTGATTCTGCAAGCCCTCTGGTCAAGATCATTGGTAATAATCTTAGTTTCTGTGGCAAGATATCTTATGAGAATACTGCAGTGGATGCTGCAAACCCAATGGTCGATTCTCTCTCAACCCCTGTCAACAAAGATAAGAATAACTCCGGTGTGCAAAGAGTATCTTTCCTGGTGGATACAGTCACAAGTGTTGCAAGATCATCCTTTCATTCTACGTCAGCCCAAGGCCATAGTAACCATGGATGCTTCTAGCTTGGGGGGGGGGGGCAATTTCTGGGGAAGGCTGTCCAAGGCACTTGGTTCCCTGAAAGGCCAAACTTGCATACCAGTGTTTGGAAATGAGAGCAGTGCTTTTGATGTTGCAAGCATTTCAAGACTTTCTCCCTGCTGGAACAATTACAATCCAAATGAACAACATGTGGTTTGGTACATCAACAAACAAGGGGTAACCATATCTTACTCCCTATGTCAAGAAGTCCTGAGGGTTTGGCAATGGGTGATTTTACTCCAACCGCTTTCTAATTGCAACACACATTCCGAGGAAGTCCAACATGACAGCAGAGAAATTGAGCAGGTCAGTTTTACTACCGCATGAGTGGTCTCTCAGCAACAGTGACGGACATAATTTTCCATCAGTGGGACCATTCTTGCTGTGATTTCTTTGCATCTCCCCTAAACAACAAGTGCAGCAGCTTTTTTGCCCTAGTCCTCCCATTGGGGGGAATCACTGAGGGATGCTCTTCTCCACAATTGGCCCCCCCGGTCTCTTGTATACTCATCTTCCAACTCCTTTAATTCCCGTATTCCTCCAGAAAGCAGCCAGGTTGAAGAGCAAAGTCATCCTCATTGCACCTTACTGGCCTCAACAGATTTGATTCCCCTTCCTTTGGCCTCATCTTCTGTACCCACTATGGTTTTTAGATCTTACTCCAGACCTTCTGTCAAGCATAATTCACCCGAACATCTCAAACCTCAAGCTTTAATTCCATTAATAGCAAGGCAGCCTATGCTGTCTTCACCTGTATATTCCATTCTGTTATCTTCTCATAAACCCTCTATGAGAAAACTCAACAGAAGTAAATGGAGAAGGTTTGTTTATTGGGCGGAGCAGAATCAGGTAGAACCTTTCTCAGCCCTGATGCATTCCATTCTTGAATTTTTAGCAAGTTTGTTTAATGAAGGTAAAAGGTCATCTTGCAGCCATTTCAAATTCCTGTGTAGGATTTCAGAATTTTTTCCTTTGCTTCCTCTAAACTATGCAAAGAATTTCTGAAAGTTACTCTTCTACTTAGACCTCCTTACAAAGATCCAGTACTATCGTGGGATTTAAATTTGGTACTTCAAGCTTTGACTCAGCCTCCCTTTGAACCTGCAGCCAAATGTGATCTGAAGTTTTTAACCTGGAAGACCATCTTCTTAGTTGCAGTTACACCTGCAAGAAGAATTTCAGAACTTCACGCATTATCTTCTGAGCCCCCAAATTTGATTTTCCACAAGGACAGGATCACCTTGCATACCAATGCTTCCTTCCTACCTAAGGTGGTGTCACAATTCAACATTAACCAAATCATTAACCTGCCAGTATTCATCCCAGACTTGAGAAATAAAGGATAATATGTGTTGCACTTACTGGATGTTCATAGACCATTGCATTTCTACCAGCACAGAACAAAACAAATTAGAAAGACAGACCAGCTCTTTGTTTCCTTATCACATCACAAGATGGGTGAATTAGTCACAAAGGTAACTATGGGCCAGATGGTTGACAGACTGCATCTCTTTTGTCTACACTAAATTGAATCTCCCAGTACCAAAACTACTAAAGGCTCATTCCATTAGATCTATGGCTACTTCCACTATAATTCAGTTTAGAGCATTCATGGATGATATTTGTGTGGCTGCTACATGGTCAAGCCCTCATACCTTTATCTCTCATTACAAACTAGATCTGGTCTCTGAGGGGAAGAGCGGAATTTGCCTCAGCTGTACTCAGGAATATCCTTCCTTAGAGTCCACCCAGGAATTTAGGTAGCTGGGGACTCTGTCCCATGTACGTTGAGGAATGAATAAAAATTGACATCAGATAAAGAAGTTATGTACTTACAATAACATTCCATCGGTATTGTCCATTTTCATTCTTCCTCAGCTCCCCACCCTCCATACCCTCCATTTCTCACAAACTACTTGTGGAGGAATGAGACCTTAAACGACACCAAGGACGCTATATTTTTATTTATTTATTTATTTTACATTTGTTAATCATGTTAGTCCAACTGAGTGTTTGGCCCATTTTCAGTGGAGACCCGGGGAGAAAAGCTCCTCAGTGAGTTTTAAATTTTAGACAATTAACTGTTTGTCTAGTTGCAAAAGATATTTTCTTAAGATAACATTTTACAATTCCCTGCAAAATACATTAGGGTACAATGTCATAAAAGGAATAATGCCTTCATAATTCCTGTTTGGTTATATACAGTAAGTATACAAAAAGAATAGCATGGAGTTAAAGTGATTAAACAGAGACAGAGAGGTAGAAGTTTATTATGGTAGACAGGGAAGGATAGGAAAGTGAGGGGGAACAATTAGAAGGGAAGGAGATAGTGGGAGATCAGGGAAATAAAACGAGAGGACTGGTCCAGGGGGAGGTATTAGAAGCTAGGGTAGGATAGTTTCAGGGGGGATGACTACAGTGGCAGGACCATTTTTTTGTTAGGTATCTTCGAGTGGTTATCTTGAAATACTTGGTATGGTCAAGGGACCTAATTTCTTTGGGTAGTTGGTTCCAAGTTGCAGCAGGGTTATAATTAGAGTCAACATCCTGTTTTGGTTTTGAGTTTATAAATCTGTAGGAAGTCTTGGTCTGAGCTGCCTAGTGTCCTGGTTGGGGAATATTTAGATATAATAGTTAAAAAGCTAGGGCAGAAAGATGGTTGATAAGAGGATAGAGTGGATAATTTGTAGCTGATGTAGGAGCAGATGGGGTAATTCGAGGCAGTCCAATTGTTTAAGGGATAAGCAATGGTAAGACTTGTAAGTTTAGTTTGCAGCGAATCTGGCCACCTTATTCTAGGTAGTTTCAAGTTTTGTAATGAGTGTGGTGTTGAGGTTTGTGAATAGTTGGCAGCTGTAAAGAAGGGTGGGAAGAAGAAATGCATGGGAGAGAGCTATTCTGGCTGTGTTGGTTAAATGTCTCTTATTGCAGTAAAGGAGTCCAAGTTTCTAGTGGGTCTTTTTGATACAATTAGTGACTTGGAGATCAAATTTAAGCTGATCATCTATTATGACTCCCAGCTGTTCAGTGCTGGGTTCAGCAGTAATGATAGTGTTATTGCTTGATAGGATGGAAAATGTAGTTTTGAGATTGATGAAGTTTTTGGGGAGGAAGAGTAGGAGCTTAGTTTTCTTAGGGCTGAGAATTAATTTATCACAAAGCCATGTCTCTATGGTGTTGAAATATGCTTGGGTAGTAGAGAGGAGGTCAGATGGATTGTCTGCAATGGTGATGACAGTAGTCGTCTGCATATTGTACAAGTATAGAGTGGGGACAAGAGGTGTAAAGTAGATTAGTGAAAATATAAAGAGCAGTGGCCCAAATCAGATCCTTGGGGGACTCCCATTGGCACGTTGAGGGGAGGGGTAGTGCAGAATGCCATTTAACAGCTTGCTGGTGGTTCGAGAGATAGCTAGAAAACCAGGAAATGGTGGAAGGAGAGAATTTTAAATAGGAGAGTTTGTCCAAGAGGAGGGGATGGGAGATGGTGTCAAAGGCTTTGGAGAGGTTGAAGAACAGACATGAAACTGGTTTATTGTTGTCATGGACCAATGATACTGTATTGATGAAGGATATTAGTGCAGTTGTAGTACTAGGTTTGGGACTGAGTTCATGTTGAGTGTGTGTGAGAAGGGTCTTGTAGAAGGTACTGCATTATCTGCTTGTGAATGCATTTCTCTAGAATTTTAGAGAGGGGAGACAGAATAGCAATTGATCTAAAGTTTGATATATCAGAAGAATTGCTGCCTTTATGAATATGTAATGTAAAGAATGTTTTCCATATTGCTGGGACATACGATTCAGAGAGAGAGAGCGGTTTATCAGGATGGAAACTGGATAGGCTAGGGGTTCAGCAGCAATCTGTAGGAAATGGGAAGGTAGATTATCAGCTGATGGGGAGCAGGCTTTGAGTTCGGAGAGTAAGGATTTAATATAGTTAGTTGAAACCGATTTAAGGGATAAAGAGTTTAGAATAATAGGGAGGAGAAGTAGAGATTGTGAGGTTAATGGTATTTTTCCTGGTGGGAAGAGCATTTATTATGGAAGTTATTGAGTCAATGAAATGATTGTTAAATGTAATGGCAGTTTCTTCTGGAGTTTTATTTGGGTATGGGTTTGGAGGGGAAGGGTTTCTTGGATGTAGTATTTGATAGTGTTCCTGAAATTTTTGGGGTCTGATTTTAGGGTAGTGGGAGGGTTTGCATAGAAGTTAGTCTTGTCTTTGTTGATAATTTTCTGTATTTGCTTCCTAAGTTGTTTAGGTGTGTAGGAAAGAAGGGAGTCTTAGTTTTAGTCCATAATTTCCATATCCTGTCTCAGTTTTTCATGAGGGTTCGAGTAGATTTGGTCAGCCAAGGAGCGGTGTTAGATTTGATTCTAATTGTGCAGAGAGGAGCAACGGAGTTGAGGATATTAAGAAAGGTGGTATTGAAAGAGTGGATAGCCTCATCTAAAGGGAGAGTAGTGAGATGAGACAAGTTAATTCAGGAGAGTTGGTGAATGAAAGTCAGGACTGAAAGTTAAAATTTTGCGGGAAGTGATAAACTTGAAAGGTCTTATGAAATTGGGAGTATGTCTGATTACTGTGATAGGGCAGTGGTCACTAAGGGCTTTTGATAGGGTGTGAGGGTTTTGGACCAAAATCCAGTCCAGAAGAGACTGTGGAAGGTGTGACTTGTTAATAAAGGGTAGGGGTAGTGATTAGCTGCTCAAATCCATGTAAGTTGATACAAGAGGTAGTGTTGGGAGTTTGTCTTGAGGGCCAATCTATGTTTACGTCCCCTAGTATGATGGTTTCATTATGGATGGTCTGAGAGAGGTGTGATGGGATGTTTTTGAGTATGCTAAGATTATCTACAAGGGGGATATATATTCCTACAACAGTCCCTTGTGTTGAACTTCATATGTTAAGTTGTCTATCTCGCCTTCGTTCTAGCTGGTTGGGATCGGAGCCGATCCTCGGCTCCGACTCAACCATCTTCAATAGCTCGAGAGCTGTTTACTGGCTCGAGGCTCCCCCTTATCCCATGATGCCTAGCGATAGCTACCCAGATCTCGTTTGCCGCTTCAGCTGCGAGGTGTCATTTTTCTGGCTCATGCTCGTATAAGTTTTTTGTATAACTTTCTTACTCTAGATTTCAACACTTTGTGTTTTATTATTAACGTTAAGTGTTTAGTTGTAGTATCCTTCCTTTTTCTTGTAGAACTTGTTTAACTTAGAGAGTCCCCCCCCTCCCCACTTCTTATTGTCAGGTTAGAGGCTTTCCTTTTATCTTTCTCTCATAGGCTAGCCGTTTAAGTTAGAGGCTTTCCTATTTACAAAAAAAAAACCTTTAGGTATAGTCTTATAGTAGAGTGTGTTTTTTGTGTAGACTGTATATTGTCTCTGGTAGTTGTTGTTATAATTGTTGTTTTGCTTCTTTAAGGATGTCAAAGGAATCCAAGGTTTCTGGGTTCAAGAAGTGTGACTCATGCTGTCAGAAAATATCTCTGACAGATGGGCACACTTCTTGCGTCTATTGTTTAGGCGCTGTGCACCTGCAGGACTCTTGTTCTATCTGCCATGCCTTTAGTCCAAGAGTCCTGCAGGAGCTTAAGAATAAGCTTATTCTTAGGGGTCTTTTAAAACCCCAGGATTCACCGGCCAAGAGCTCTCAGCCTGTGAAATCCCCTAAACCCACCAAGCCGTCTCCTCCAAGTTTGGAGCCATCTTTGGTTCAGATTTTACCTTCCACTATGGTTCCGGCTGGCACAGACAAGAAAATCACCCCGTCGGCTCCATCAGAGACTTCGGAGCCATCACGGAGCCACAAGAGGCTGCGGTCCCCTTCACTAGAATCGGTGCATTTGGCTCCTCTGTCTCCTTTACTTCAGAGTGAGCGTAGTCACCGATCCTCTCACTCCTCTCAATACTCTAGGCTGATGGATCACGATGTAGTGAGAGTGGTCAGTAGGTTGCTAAAGTCGCAGGCACTTGCCAAGATGTTGTCCAGCCCTCCTCAACAGGTGTCGGGTCCGTCCACTTCTCTCGATGTTCCTCCTCTGACTCCAGTGAGTTCGGAGCCAGAGTTCGTTGGGGTTCGAGTAGTGGAACCGTCGGCTCTGATAACTCTATCTCCTTCGGTTCCGACGTCTGCTCCGATCCCCTTGGTGGTGCCGTCCATTGTGGGATCTGGGTGCCAGGGGTCCCTCGTTCGCCCCGAGGGGGCGAGTGGCATCAGACCCTTGTCCGACCCCTCTCGGAGCTTCGGCGCAGGTGAGCTCGGCTCCTACATCGGCATTGGAGCCGTCTCCCTCGGTGCGGAGAAAAGATTCCTATTTCCTCGGAACCGGAGCTTTCTCTGCATTGTGGCAGGGATGCCTTCAATGTCATGAGGAGTGTGCTGGCCACTGAGTCAGCTCCACTATCAGCCTCACCAGCTCCGTCCTCTGTAGTGCCTGTGCCAACCTCTGCTCCTCCTCCAGGCCCCAAGCGTAGGGAACAGATGCTCCAGGACACCCCATTGGGTATTTCCTCTTCTTCCGAGGCCTCCCCTGATCATTCAGAGGAGCCCTCTCGTAAGAAGAAGTGCAAGAGGAAGCACATTGACTCTCCCGAGTCTGTCTGTTCTGATACAGACTTAGATGATTCGGAAGGGTCCCAGAGATCCCCCTCTGAAGATGCTTCCTTCTCGGACATCCTACAAATGCTTAAGCAGAGGGGGAACTGGAATCCCCTAGCCCCTTCCGAGGATGAGTCTGTATTTCTGGATGCTTTTGGTTCCCGACCTTCCACCTCCTGGGTTTCTCTGCCTTTTCAATCCACTTATGGTAGTAGTGGCTCGAAAGGCCTGGTCAGCTCTGGATACAGTGGAAACAACTCCAAGGAGACCTAGTAAATTTATAACAGCACCCCAGGATAAGCAATTCCTTACTAAAGGTGTTTCTGTTGATGCCATGGTGGCAGCAGCAGCCATCAAAAAAGAGTTGGTGGAGACCTCTTCATCCGTCCATACTCCTAACAAGGAGTCTAGGACGATGGACAGATATGGGAAGTGAATGTTCGCTTCAGCGACCTTCTCTATGAGGTCACTGAACTACTTATGTCATTTTACCCGGCTTCAGAGAGATCTCCTTAAAGAGCTCGGAGATACCCTTCAAGATCCATCAGCTGAGAGAGCTCAAGCTAAAGTAGCTTCCCAACTGGCGACACTTAATTCTGTAGTTAACTCCTCCATGAGGCTCATTTCCTATGCAGCCGATGGTGCGAGTAGAACCGCATGTACGGGCGTGGCCCTCAGGAGGCATGCATGGATGCGGCTGTGTAACTTTGAGGAACCCTTTCGAGCGTCCTTCACCAACACCCCATTTGATGGTTCCTTTCTTTTTGGACCACAGGTGAAAGACACTTTGACCAGGTGTGAGCAAGAAAGCAAGACTCTCTCTGCCGTGGGAGTCCATTTTTCCACTCCCTCTAGACTTTACCCCAAAGGTCAGAAGAGTGGCAAGATTTGGTTCCGAAAATCCCAGGGAGCCTTTCCTGACACACATAGCAATTTTTCCTCCAGAGGTAGAGGGGGAAACAATAACAACAGACGCCGCCCTCATTGGCAGAGGGGGTCCACAGAACCAGGGCAACAGAGACTCTTTCTCTGTTAAGCCCTTTCAGCATCCCTGAAGGGTTGACCAGCTGCTCACCTCTGGAGGCAGTCGGGGGAAGACTTTCACTGTACTCAAAAGCCTGGCAAAATTTAACGCAAGACAGATGGGTACGGTCCATTATATCCGGAGGTTACAAAATTCCCTCCTTACCATCAAAGAAATCCCTTCCAGATGTTCCACCCAATCTGAAGGACCAAGCAGTAATAGAAGTTTCAAAACTGCTAGAAAAAAAGTCATCCAGGAAGTCCCGGCAGACCAGCATGGATCTGGACCTTACTCAAGGTTCTTTTTGGTACCAAAAAAGACAGGGGACTGGAGACCGATTCTGGAGCTCAGCAGACTAAACAGGTCTGTACAAAGAACAAAATATCGGATGGTCACGCTACAGTCCATTTTACCTTTTCTGGGTCAGGACAATTGGATGTGCTGGATAGATCTTCAGGACGCATACTACCATATCAAGATGGACAGGCGCTCCAGGAGATTTCTTCGCTTCCAGCTGGGAGCCAGTCATGATCAGTTCAGAGCTCTGCCCTTTGGTCTTACCACAGCCCCCAGGGTGTTCACCAAATATATGGCAGTGGTCACGGCTCACCTGAGACGTCGAGGATTCCAGGTGTTTCCATATCTAGATGACTGGCTCCTCACTGCTACTACCAGGCATCAACTCCTACAAACCAGGGACTACACAATCACAATCTGCTCCCAGCTAGGCATTACAATAAACTTCAAAAAATCTGGCTTGTTGCCTGTCAATTTATCACTTACATAGGAGCATACTTAGACACAAGGAACATGTTTGTAAGGCTACCGCTAGAAAGGGTGTCTACAGTTCATCAGCAGGTACAGATTCTAATGCAGAGCAAAAGGATCCAAGTCAGGTTCGTCCTTCAAACTCTGGGTTCCATGGCAGCAGCCATTCTTCAAATCCCACTGGCCTGCTTTCATATGAGGATCTTTCAGTGGCTTCTGTTCACACAGTGGTCTTTCCAAGAGCTGCCCATGTCTCACATGATCCTGATTACAGAAGCACGCAAAAGGCACCTTTCATGGTGGATGGTCTCCCCACTAGTGACTCTGGGCAGACCCTTCATTCAACCCCCTCCGGTAGCCACAGTGACCATAGACGCCTCCCTGATTGGGGGGGGGGGGGGGGGGCATTATCTGGGCAGGACAGTCCAAGGCACTTGGCAACCTCACGAGTACCATCTGCACATAAACGTCCTAGAAATGAGAGCCATGCTCCTATTGTTGCAAGCCCTTCAGGAATCTCTTCCTTCTGGGACCATTGCAATTCAAACAGACAATGTCAGTTGTGTGGTACATCAACAAGCAGGGTGGAACCAGATCCTACCCCCTGTGTCGAGAAGTACTCAGACTGTGGCAGTGGGCGATTTCCTCCCAACGTTTTCTGATTGCGATGCACATCCCTGGGAGGTCCAACGTCATAACGGACAGGCTCAGCAAGAGCTATTTTCATGCCTCACGAGTGGTCTCTGAATCAGGAAGTTGCGGATCTTATCTTCCACAAATGGAGAGCTTTGCTGCGATCTTTTTGCCACCCCCTTCAGCAGCAAATGCAGCAACTACTTCTCCCTTCTTCCGCTTCCAGGTCACACACCCAGAGATGCTCTAGTCCACGACTGGCCTCAGGGACTTCTTTATGCCTTTCCTCCATTTCCCCTGATACCGAAACTCATACAGAAAGCAATATCGTTGGGTTGCAAAATGATCCTCATTGCCCCATACTGGCCTCGACAGATATGGTTCCCGTTCCTGCACCATTACCTACTCAATCAGCCCTGGACTCTGTACCCGATTCTGGATCTACTGATTCATCAATCAGGCGGGTTGCATCAATCCCTCTAAACTCTCCAGCTCACAGCTCGGTTGCTCCACTTCCAACCTTAGCCAGGCTTCCCAGCATTTCCCTGGCTGTACGCGAGATCATTGTCTCCTCTCACAAGACTACAACCAGGAAAACTTATGCTAGTAAATGGAAACATTTTTCTTGTTGGGCAGAGGCTAGGAACGTAGATCCCTTTTCAGCCCCAGTCCACGAAATTCTGGAATTCCTAGGACAACTTTTTCATTCTGGTCTGCTTCTGCTACGATCAGGGTTCAATTAGCGGCCATTTCTAACTTTCATGTTGGGTTGTCAAATTCTAATATTATGTCTTTTATAAGCTCTGTAAAGCTTTTTTGAGAGGGACGACTATCCTTAGGCCTCCGGTGAGAGATCCCCCTCCTCCTTGGGACCTTAATTTGGTCCTAACCTCTGTAATTCTACCCCCTTTTGAACCAGCAGCGTCCTGCTCCATTAAGTTTTTATCTTGGAAGACACTCTTTCTGGTAGCTATTACTTCAGCCAGGTGCGTCTCCGAACTTCAGGCGCTATGTGTCCGTCCTCCATACTTAGTTTTTCATAAGGACAGGGTTGCTCTGAGGACTAATCCTTCTTTTCTTCCTAAAGTCTGGTCAGAAAATAATTTAAACCAATCTATAGACATTCCTGTGTTTTCCCTAATCACACCAACAAGGCAGAGTACAAATTACACCAATTGGACGTTCACAGACAATTGCGTTTTTACCTGCACAGAACTAAGTAAATAAGGAAAAACAGCAAATTCCACAGGATACTTTCAAACAAAACCACTGAAAACCAGCTGAGAGAATCCAAAATTAATATAAATACTGTAGAACCTGGTCAGTGACCACTCTAAGACCACCAGGATATAATTTCAACCACCAGAGTTTATTGAAGCGCTTTTCGTCTGCTTCATAAGCAGACTTCTTCAGAATACCCAATAATGTATTCTGAAGAAGTTTGCTTATGAAGCAGACGAAAAGCGCTTCAATAAACTCTGGTGGTTGAAATTATATCCTGGTGGTCTTAGAGTGGTCACTGACCAGGTTCTACAGTATTTATATTAATTTTGGATTCTCTCAGCTGGTTTTCAGTGGTTAAGTAAATAAGGAAGTCGGACCAGCTATTCCTTTCTTACGCCTTAGTCAAACAAGGTCTCCCAGTTTCCAAGGTGACCTTATCTAGATGGTTGTCTCACACTATTACTTTAGTTTATCAGTTAAGGAACAAAGAGTTACCTGTCAAACCGAAAGGTCATTCTACTAGGGCCTTGGCCACCTCTGTAGCCTTCCAGTCTAGGTTGCCCATGGATTCTATCTGTGCAGCTGCTACGTGGGCAAATCCTCATACCTTTATTTCTCATTACAAGCTAGATATGGTCTTCAGGAGCAGAGCTGACTGTGGTTCCACTGTTCTGAAGAGTCTGTTCCAATGAGCCACCCAGGATATTAGGTGCTAGGGACGCTGTCCCAACCAGCAAGAATGAAGGCGAGATAGACAACTTAACATAAAGAAGTTATGTACCTACCATAACGTTCCGTGTTAGTTGTCTTCATCTCGCCTTCTTTCTTGCATCCCACCCTCCATCCCCCTGTCTTAGTGGACCGAGAGGAGTTCTTATTTCACTGGCTGGGTATTCTCTGTTTTGTTTCCTCTACTGACTTAGAAAATATGGCAGGTATGGTCAACCTATTTGTTTTGGGCTGGTTTTTCTCTTGCTATGTCTGGAGTTAGCTATTTCAAACAAGATCTGGGTAGCTATCGCTAGGCATCATGGGGTAAGGGGTAGCCTCAAGCCAGTAAACAGCTCTCGAGCTATTGAAGATGGCTGAGTCGGAGCTGAGGATTGACTCCAATCCCAACCAGCAAGAAAGAAGACTAGATGAAGACAACTAACATGGAACGTTATGATAGGTACATAACTTCTTTTTATGGCATTTCTTTTACAGTTTCTGTCAAGCTGTAAATAGGATCTTAAGGAAGTTAGGCATGGTGCATTGTGGGTAGGAAAGGAGCTCAAGAGTTCATTAGTAGTGTCTGATCAGAACCCATACGTTGAGGAAGAATGAAAATGGACAACACAGATGCAACGCTATGGTAAGTACAAAACTTATTTTTAAGAATAGGTACAGTTATATGAAAACAATTTAATATTTAGAGAAACTGTGGCCAGTTTATAGAGATATTAAAAGTAAGTTAGTATAATACAAACAGGAATTGCAATACGAAGTGAGAAAAAAAAAACCGGGTTTTTAGCATATTTTAGAAAGAGAATCAGTGGAGAGAATTTGATTTAAGTAAGGAAGTGAGTGAAAAAAGAAGAATAAGGAGGTATAAGGTATGAATAAGTAAGGAGGTAGGTGTAAGGTTATGACTAGGTGCTTGTATGTAATGTGTGGGTGTGTGTGTGTGTGTGTGTGTGTGTATGTATATATATATATATATATATATATATATATATATATATATATACATATATATATATATATATACATATATATATATATATACATACATATATATATATATATATATATATATATATATATATACATATATATACATATATATATATATATATATATATATATATATATATATATATACATATATATACATATATATATATATATATATATATATATATATATATATATATATACATATATACATATATATATATATATATATATATATATGTGTGTATATATATATATATATATATATATATATATATATATATATATATATATATATAAAATGTGTGTGTTCATATTATAGTAGCAGATTTAATATGATGTTTCAGGTTTGAAAGATTAACAGTCTGAAATTCACTGGCACTTGCGCAAATTTCTTGTTGAGGAAGAGTCTGTGGCAGTAATAAATTTTCTTTTTCTTTTTCTTTTTCTAAGCCTTTACAAGAAATGGATTTTACAGAAACTCAATAGGCTTTTAGATCTACGTCTTCAACTTTTTTTTGAGAAAATAATTTTGACGAGCTGCTTTTAAAAAGTAGTTCATTTTTGCTAGCTCTGTGGCATAGAGAGATAAACCTTACTATGCCTCATATGACCTAGGTTTGAGTATCACCATCTTAGGTGCCTGTAGAAGTTGACCAGTGGATGGGTAGGGAGCGTTGTTGCTGGCTTGCCCATCCTGTGGGTGTGTGGCTGTGGCTTCACAAAAGAATGCCCCATAGTGGGAGCATTAGGTGTTGCCCAGTGGAGTTCAAGCCAGATGAGCCCTTGCTGTCATGTTGCTCAATGCTAGTAAATGAGATATGCATTTCCTCTCAGAGGACAGCACTAATGAGCTTGGAGAAGCAACTAAGGGTGAAAAGAGTGTGTATGCTTGCAGTAGGGAGAGGGAAGGTCACATCCCAAGACCAGCAAGCTGTCCCACTTCTACCACTTAACTGTCGCTAGGGGAAGGACTAATGAGATTGAGATTCCTGGTTGAACCTGAATGTACTGCAGGGCTCTTTCCCAGCTGGAGAATGCCTGGCTCCCATGTCCATAAACTGAATGGGCCAATAAGGTGTCAGTAGTGGAGCCATTGGGTAAGGGTTTGGGAGGGTAGAAAAATAATAGTTCATTTTTATCAGTTGCTTTTCCATGATATTAGGACATATCTTCTTGAAGCCATGGATCTCAGTATGGTGGAGCCTCGGTAGGAGCTTCTTTATCCCACTCTTGTGTAGTTTCTAACAACCCTGTAGTATCTACTTTTGTAATTTGTGATCAGACAGGAGGGAAACTGTGGAAGAGTGGGATAAAAATTTGGTGTGGTAATTTAGTTATCCTCCTGTAAGCCATTAAAATGTCAAAACATACAAACCTTCATTAAATCATTGCAGGATTACTAATATGCTTTCAAAGGAATTATTTCTTCAGCAATCAATTTTGTCTGTCATTTATTTATTTATTTATTTCTCTGTTTTATTCAAATGTTTCCAGTTGACTTCATTTTGATAAATGAAAGAATATACAACGCATTTGTTTTGTAAGCTTCATTCCTTAGTGCCCTGTGTATGTTGTATTGTAATGTGGATTGCCCAGCTCTGTGTTGTAATTTTAATTCCTACAATTGTGAATTCATGAAATTCCAATGAAAAAGAGGAAACAGTAACTATTGATGATTTCCGTTTAAAGTTTTTTTTTTTTCCTGCTTGATGGCATGTCTTCTTGCACAGTCTCTGCTGCTCATTTATAAAGGAAACAGTGAATATTGACAATTTCTGTTTGTCTTTAAAGGTTTTTTTGTCTGCATGAGGGCATGTCTTCTGCAGCCCCATGCCTCTGCTACTTATTTATATGAACTCTGAGATTGCCATACCTTGGAGAAAATGGAATATTTCAGGACACACTGATTTTTGACTTCATGCAAGTTAGGTGTTGATTTTCACATATTTGGCCTGTTGTACTTAATGTGTGTTAAGAATAACAAGTTACTAGACAGCTTGTACATTTGTTGGTTAGCTATGACAGTCTTTGGTTTATATTTAGTAATAAGTTGCAGAAGCTCCACCACTGTATAGGCAGGCCATTTATCTGCAGGTTGTCTGTTTAGAGGTCTGTGCCTTGCCTCCAGTTTGGACTTTGGGTTACTGCTCTGCATACAGTCTTTGCAGTGATCTGTGAAAGGCTTTGGCTCATGCTTACATGGTGAGAACCTGATTTGATGTGCCACTGGGAAGGTCATGTGCTCTGCTTGGTTTGCAATATTGCATGTACCTCTGCAGATTGTAAATGGTAGCCTAACTTGATAGGTTGCTGTGTAATAAAGTCATAGCACAAGACTGACTCTGGTTAACACGGCAACAAAAAAACAGTAAGCACCAAGTACTTGCACACACACGCAGATACAGATGCCAAGTCACCTTGCTTGTATTCTAAACTGTGTTGACAGTCAAGACGTGTGGATGATAGTACTATTTGCAGGGTTAGAAGGTTCTGCTTATATAGAATGCCAAGCAAGTCAATAATTTGGACAAGTAAACCATGCTGTAAATATAGGAAAAAAAATAGCAAGTATGTTTACTTAGACTGGGAAAGAAGGAATTGGACAGTAGTGCAACAGAGCCATGTCAGCAGTAGTTTCTGCAGTGAGCTGTATTCATTCATGCATATGCAAATATTGACAGCCATTCCCTGGGGTGTAGTATGTTCCATCCAGAACACTTTCACTGCAGGGTTTGATATGCATGTTTTGCACTGTTGTTGCAAAAGCTTCCAGTGGCTAGGAATATGCTTTGGGGGTGGGGATATGAGGATTGCAGCCACTGTACAAGCTACTCTGTGATTAATGGATTTTCATTTTTACTGTCAACATGTTTATCTTAATTAAGTTGTGCATCTTAATTCTGCATAGTCAGAGACTAACGTAAAAAAATGTGATGATTTCAGAATTCTTGGCTTTTAAGCATGTTGCTTTTAATACCCTGGAAGTGTGGGTGTAGTTCTCTGCAGAAATGGTATGGAAACAGTGCATTTTGATTAAATGACCTGATTAATGCTGTTATATTTAGAACTTTAGAATGATGAGGTTTACTTTTACAACTTGCACTAAATAAACATTATATCCATTTCTGTTTTGCTCTTAGGTGTCTTTATATGCAGCCCTTTGTCTCTCCTGTCTTTGCTTTAGCCCTCTAAGGAATTCTAATCGGCAAGGTCCTGTATATCATTCCTATGTAACTGTATTTTTAATGTTTGATGGTGTTTACCAAGGTTGTGAATGTTCTTTTAATGCTGGCTGGGTATGTTGTGGAAAAACTAAAGTGTGTGTGTGTCTGTGTGAAAAAGTGAAAATCACTTGCATTGGGGTTGGGGAGGAGTCGTATTGTGTCAACACTGCATAGTGCCGTTTTTTTTTTAGGTGTGCATGATTGGTGGACTTAACATGAAACTAATTCTTATGATTGTAAGGTGCTCTGTAGCAAGGTAATGTCAAAGCAACATGTCTCAAGCCACTGAGTTTCTTTTAGGTCTGATTTGTGTGTAGTCATGTACCTCACAGTTAAGTGTCATTGTGGAGGTGAAGAATATGAATAATTAACTATTTAAAATAATTAACATTCCTCAGCTCCTACAAAGAAGTGCTTATTTATTAATCATCCTTTCAGTACTACCTATTCTGGCCATCTGCATTTTTTCCCTTTTAACATTTTGGCCAGCTGCTTGCCGACCATCAGCCCCTCTGTGGATGAGCTGTCACATTCTTTCCATGTACAAACGAGGTGAGAACTGACTGAGAGGAGTTATTTTAGGTAGTCATTAAAGGATTTTTGATTTTTCATTTTGTTGCCTTGATCCCACTATGCATGACCAGAAATACCCTCAGTGGTTTGGCTTGCAATGACCATCATCGAGGGCGAATTCTAAGCTTCTGCAAATGGCATAACCCCACAGGGCAGCCCTACAGACCCCCCATGAAGGAAGTCCTCACATGAAATCAGCACTGGGGTTTCAACCATGGAAACATGTGAAGAGGTGAGCTTGCAAAGCTACAGCAGTCCTGTCTCTTGCTTCCCCTTGCCAGCTCCAGCAGGAACTTGGGTCACCTCTATGCCAGTGGAGCTGGCCATCTGCCTTCTTTAACAATCAGTCCCAAATCTTTATTCAAAATTTGAACTGCGTGGTGGCAGCCAGGGGACATTCTGAAGGCTTGCAGTCAGTCTGTCTGCATTTTTTGTCAAAGCTTTAAAAAATTGCGTTTGCTGAAAAAAACAAAAGTTTAGATGAAGTAAAGTAGAGAAATGTCTTTTTTTATCGCATCTATTAAGATTTGTGAAGTTGACATCAGAAAACTGAAAGGGAATGTTTATAAATGTGACGTTATCAGCAGGCAGTAACGTGATAGCCAGCCACAGGATATAGTGAATGTGCTCGCAGACCCATTTTGAACAAACCTCCCTGTAAACAAATAAGTAGACAATGGGAGGCTTTCTTTGTATATCTATAGGTGCAACTGCTGCCACAAGTAGAAATTAAAAATTCAAGAACTGTCATGGTCTGGTCAGTACACTTCAGATCTTAAGGACTGAATGCTGCAGGCTGTAGTCACTTCAGCACAGGAAACATTCCCAGACATGTTCTCCCCCTCTTTACACATAACACTGTACTCTCCACTCACTCATCCTGAACTCTGTTGCCTGTCCAATAGATCACATGGAGAAATGGTCTCAGGCTGCCATGTTTAGAGGTTAATACTATTTTTGGCAATCCACCTACCTGAGTGTTTTTAACGGTTAGTCATCGTTGGTCGTCATAGGACAATTTTAGATTAGTCCTGGGATTTAACGCTACACCGTTCTGAGTGAACAGACAGCACAAGTGTAATTCACACCTACTTTCTTCTAATTTTTATTTTACAAACAATTTTCTTGTTGCTTTAAATACTGAGGGGGTTTCTTAAAGGTTACCACAAAGTGTAGACTACATGTACACTTAGTGCAATCATTCTGAGTGACGAGAACAAAACGTGGTAGGAATGTTCTTGAATACAGATCTTGTACACTTAGTATAGGTGTTATTTAATATGTCCCCAAATCTTTCCTTAATTTAAGAATATTTGGCTGTGTTGTCTTTCTCCCCCTCTCCCTAGGCCTGTCCTGCATTTAACTCTGCCTTCACCTGTGCTTCCTTCTCTGTCATCATGTTTTCTTGAGCATTTTTATTTCTTCATCTGTTGCCATTTTTCTTTTTATTGAGCTTTGCTATGTTTTACTTGTCTAAGTTTTTTGGAAGCAGTTTGTGTGTGTACTTGTATACTTGTGTATGTACAAGACTTTGAGATGAATTCTGGAAAAAAAAATCTGGATGTAAGAAAATTACGTGATTGTGACCACAAGATGCCATTTCCACAGTAGGCATGCACATGCAGTGTGTGGTATGTTTGGGTGTGGTGCATCTGAATGCTGTGTGTGGTATTAATTACTGACCAGCAAAACAAGTTAAATTGAAAGGGTAAGTTACTGTGGGAGTCTCCTCCTGATCAAGTGTTCCCTTCCATTAAAACTTCCGTAAGTGGCCTTTCTAAGCCTAGGTTTCAAGACTAGAAAAATATTTTCTTTAAGACCTCACTCAGGGAATCTCTTCTCCCTGAAATGCCAATGAGGGGGGAGGATTCTGGTTCCAAATTGACTGTTGATGTTGTAGAAAGACAGACTCCCCAAAAGGATTATGCAAGATTGTTTGTTTTCCTTCTCTGAAGCTGAGTTGGGATAATTTTCTTCTTCTAGATCTCCATCTGCATTGATTGTCAATTTGGGTAGGTCCATCTTTTCTTTGCATTTCTGAGTTATTGTTGTGGATTTGGACTGTTTCAAAATGTTGACGGCCTGTTTACAGGCACACGTGGAGCTTGGGTCTCTTCCCTCCCCTGTTCTTCCTACAGTAGGGAATCATCTTCTCACTGTCCCTTGTTTTTCCAGATCCTCCTTTATTGGTCCCCTTTTTGACACTGTGACTGTCAAGGCTGGTGCGTGCCCTGCAAGTACTGAAGTTGACACAGCTAAATGCTTTGGTATCGACTATAGGTCTCTGCTAAAGACCACAGTCTTTCACTTTAGCACTCTGCTAAAGACCACAGTCTTTCACTTTAGCACTATCTGTTTCAACTAAAGAATCAGTGTCAGCAGAGTTGGAGCAGAGTTTCTCAGTGCTGAAGTGTCCTTTCTCACCCCTGCTCCAGTATCAGGAGATGTTTAAGATCTTTATGATTGCTGATAACTTCAGTGTTGTTCTAAGCATTTTACATCACATGCATTGAGTCCCCTATGTCAAAGGGCTCAAATCCATTGCCAGTCCCAAGAGCCCTGTTAATGCCACTTTTGTTTGGGGTTAACCATTTGGTGCCAGTGTGATCACAGGGGTTCTTGACTTGCACCTTTTGTTGTATGTTACCTTAAGTCATTGGGAATTCTCTTTGTCTGTAGTTTATAGTGGCAGTCTTGCAGTTCTGTCTGCATGAGCATGCCTCTGGATTTGCTATGAAATCAGCCTCCTTCAGATGCCCACCTGTTTCTGAGATCATGGAACATCTTTCCTTCTTTGGGAATAAAGGATGGGAAAACATTTGGCAAGTGACACAGTCCTTCTTCTTTCCTTCTCCTCCTCCTTTTCCTAGAACTCTCCCCAGTGAGGAAGAAGGTGAAGCATATCAACTTCTCCCTGCAGTCCCATCAGCCAAACGCAGACAATGAATGTGCTGGTAATTCCTTCTGCATCCCCTTCCTAGAAGACCCCTGCCATCTCCGGAAAGGATCTTGAAAGAGGACTTTTGTAGATGGTTCTTCCTTCTGAAAACATGTTGTTGCTTGTCAGTGAGGCTTGGAGGGATCCAGACCTTCTGACCTCTGTTCCTTTGTGACTGAACAAGAGTCTTCAGCAACCTAAGAACTGGAATTGTAGCACACAGACACCAGTTATTGGCTCAGTTATTGTGGTGATGGTCCTTCAGAAGTTTTGCATTCCACAGAGCCTTGTGTTTTCATCCCCCAGATAAGGTGCCCATGGTACTGGACCATTTTAGGAAGTGAATGTTTGCAACCTCTACCCTTTTCTGGCAGGGCACTAAACTACCTGTTACTTATGCTTTGCTTCCAACATGAGTTTGGTTATCCATTAAGCAAGACACTGGAAAGGTTGCCCAAGAGTTCAGTGACATTGGGGGTGTGTGTCTTTATTTGTTTGAGGGTTTTCGATAAAACAAAAAGGTTTTACAAGATGTGACATAGGCTGAAATGGATATGACAAGAAACAACTTTATAAAAGTTCAACCTGCCAAACAGTGTATGCATCTAACATAAAAGCTGGAACTAGACATTTAACAAAACAGGCGTTATACATAAACATGGGAATAATAACTCTTTAATATAGTTATGCTGTCTGTAATGTCGTAAATGGCCTTAGAAATAAATACAAAAAAAAATAGTGAACTATATTAAAAAATGGAGAGTGCATATAGCTATGTTACAGAAGACACACTTAGAAAGAAGTGAACATGTGAATATGATAACAAAAGGTTTTCAGGATGGTTATTCAGCAGAATACCTGGGACAAAGGAAAAGAGGAGTACTTACATTAATTGCAAGAGGAGCTACAATAGTGACAGAAGACGACAAAAACGATAATAGCATATTTGTAGTGCTAAAGGGTTATTGGCAAGGGAGGAAGATTACACTGACCCATGTAGTTACATTCCACCTAAAACTGCTATAATGGAGCTTAAGAAAATTCTTGGAGAAATTATCAGTTTTCAGCAAGGAATATTACTTGAAGGTGGAGACTGGAATTTGATTTGCAGCAGTGAAAATGGGTCTGGGGGCCCATAAGGGAAAATATAACAAAGGAGGGTAGATTTTTGAAGAAATTTATGAAAATATTTTGCATGGAAGCTGTTAATTCTGTAATAGGAGTTGCATGTTGTTCCCCGTGATATAAAAACTGGGCTAGGCTAGACAGAATTCACATTTCACAGGAACATGTGCATTTAATTGAAGATCTTGATACTCCCCCAATAACTATTTCAGATCATGTGCCAGTAATGACAAAAATGAAAGCATAGGGTAATGAACTAAAAATGAGACATTGGCGCTTTTCCACTTATCTGCAGAAAAGAGAGGAATTTAAGGAATGGGTAGTAGAGATTATTTAGGAGCTGTTGGAGAGGATAGAATTTTCTTCTGAAAGTATAGTTAGGGAATGGGATAAAATTCAAGTGGAGTTTAAAAATATGGCGGAAATAAAGGAATGGGAGCTATGGTTAAGAAGTAACAAAAAATATTTAGAAGGACTTTCAGATGTTAAAGTATTACAGAATAGGATGAATCTCGCATAACAAGAAGATGATCAACTGTAGGATGCTAGACAGAAAATAAGGGATTACCTTGATAATATGCACAAGTTTAGAAAGCCTGCTGTTAATCAACTGTTTTATGATAGTAACACTAGAGCACAAAAACTTTTAGCATAATGACTCAGGCAACAGAAAGTAGAAAAGGTGGTCACCAGACTTGGGGAGCCTAAAACAAGGAAGGTAACAAGATCCTGTAGAGGTATTAGAAGTATTTCGGAAACTCTGTGAGGGTCTCTATAAAGCAGAGAAATATGAAAATCAAAAAAGATACAAATGGAAATGGTTATGGAAGAATTAAATGTGCCAATATTAGAGGTAGATGAGGCTCAGTTACTAACAGGATAGGAGTAGATGAGATAAAAATGTGCTGTATAACCAATCTACAGACAGGTCCCAGGAATGAATGGTATTCCTGTGGAAGTTTGGAAGCTAGGAGAGGAATAAAATTGATAAAGATCTGGAAGGTTTTGGTTAATAGTATTTTAAGAGGAGGAGAAGTACCAGCGTCCTGGAAGAAAGCAGTGGTAGCTGTAAAAGAGGGTCAAGAGTCATCAGATCAAGGTTCATACAGGCCCATTTCAATACTAAACCATGATTATAAAGTGTCCATGTCTATAATGTCTAAAAGAATGGCAAACGTAATGCCAAAATTGATAGATATGGATCAGTGTGGTTTTGTGGAGGGGAGGCAAACATTAACAGAACATTGATGATCCAGAGGGAAGCAGAATGTAAAAAAAAAAATAAAAAAATACCATTGCTGTTGGTGGGTCTTGATGCAGAGAAAGCATTTGGCAGAGTAAGCTGGGACTTTATGAGCAGGGCAATGGATACATTTGCATTTTATGAAAATAAGTATAAAGTTGATTAGGAGGATATATCTGGGATCAGAGGCGAAAATTAAAGTGGGTGAGGTCCTCTCTGATAATTTCTGCTTGAGCAGAGGACTCAAATAGTGTCCTCTTTCCTCTTTATTATTTGCATTATATTTAGAACCATTGGCAAAGAAAATAAGGGTCTCCGAAATTCAATGATATAATTGGTATGGTAGTCAAGAAAAGCTGGCGTTATTTGCAGATGATATTATTTTATACCTGACAAAACCAGAAAGAGACATTATAATGTTGTGAAACATTTTGAGACAGTTTCAGATCTTTTGGGGATACAATTAATGAAGCTAAAACAAAGGCAATAGTGTAAATTATGTACCCAGAAGTGAATTGGTTCACAAATATCCATATTTATGGGGACATGATAAAATGAAGCATTTAGGAGTATGGATTAAAAGTGATTTTAGTTTGGCAGCTAAGGAATGTGGGAATAGACTAAATAAAAGATAATATAAAGACTGAGAAAATGGAAGTGTTGTTGTATGGATAGTAAGATACAAGCAGCTAAAATGTTTTTAGTCCCTTTAGTTTTAGACACAGGTCAGGCATATTTTTATCAGAGGAGAAGTTGTGTATAGCAATTAATAAAGAGCTGAAGGACTTTATCTGGGAGGGGAAGACGGCAAGAGTCAAGTGGGATAAGCTGATTCTTCCAGTAGAATAGGGCAGATTGGGTTTACCCAATTTGAAGGGGTATTTCAGAGATACACAGTTTAGACTCCTGTATATAGCACAAGCAGAAAGCTATATTTCAAAGTGGGAAAGGGATGATGATGAAACGAGGGGGGAGCTCAAGAGACTGGGATTTTTGATGCAGGCCTTTAAGGAGAATAACAGTAATCATTCAGAACATTGTATCCATAAAATAGCAGAAAGTATTCAAAGAACTAAGCCAACACAGGATTGGAGAAAGGAGATTCTGCAGATAGGGATGACTGCAATTAGGCATACAGACAATAGGCAAGAGAGGGCTGGAAGTTATTGGAGAAAACTGACAAAGGAACCAACTATTGGGAGCAAATAACTAGAGATGGAAAGATGATAGAATGGGAAGGTACCAGGAATTTATTTGGACTGCAGGTTTAGAGATTGCCTTCCTATCAGGGATTGATATCAGAGTATAGGCAAAGAGAAAGAAATGGGGGGGGGGGGGGTCATAAACAGAAGACTAACACTGATGGAGTTTTTAGTAGAATAGAAAAGAAGCTGACATTAAAAAAGGAATAGAACACACAAAATGTTGCATGAAAACTATAAGAATCAATCAGAGGAGATTACAAAGGATTATGAAGACAGATTGGGTAAGCAATTCACAAAGAAACAATGGGGAGGATATATGTAGGTCTCCCAAATATTTAACAAAATTTAGAAGAGTTAGGAATTTTGCCTGGACATGTTTGCATAGATTTCTATACTCCAAGTAGAGTATAGAGAATTTTTCCTCATTCAGACAGCAAATGTTGGATGTGTGATGGACGGGAAAGAAAGAGGTAATTAGAAACCTGTTTTGTGGGAGTGCAGTGGGTTGGCGGACTTTAAGGATTCCCTGCAGCATGCACTGTTGGAGATGCTGGGTGAGCAGATTGGTCTGATGAGGAAGATGATTTTTCTGAGGTATGATACAGAATCAGAATTCCCTAGGCATGGTAAGGCCTTGCCGTGTCTAATAATGGTGGCTGCCAAAAAAAAGGAATTACTGGAAAATGGAAATCAAAATCTAAACTGTACCGGAAGCAGTGAATATAGTAAGAGAGAAAGATAAAACAACTGGAATTGAGGTCTTTGGGAAAAGGGTAGGAGCAAACTACATAGGAAAAAGTGGGAATTATGGGAACAATACAAATATGGGAGGAGTGGAGTTGAAAAGGCAGCAGGACTTCTATGAACTATGTAATGTTTGACTGAAAAATATTGGATAGATTATAAGTGATGTATAATGTTCGCATCTGGGAGTGCGAGTATGGGTTGTGACGTAAAATGCTTGCCACTAAGGTTGTGTCAGTGTGGTTTGTTTTCATTTATATAAGTGTTTGATTACCTGTGTAGTAAGTGATGGTTTAATAAAGATGTATCTTTACATAAATTCTTCAGTTACTACTTTGTTTTTAATGTTGCTTAGGTTATATGATATATAGAAAAATATGTGAAGTAAAATGTTTGTTAATTATAGTGTGATTACTTTTATATGAATGTAAATTTGCCTGTCACAAGTGATAATTCAGTAAAGGTGTCTGGGGAAAAAAAACAAAAAGAGTTCAGTGGCATAGTCAAAGCTGACCTCCTAGGCACCCACCATCATCTCATGTGTTGTCAACTTGTAGCTGGCACTTAACATTACAGGTGGTGTATCCAGGTCTGTAAGCTCTGAAGTTGCCATATGCCATCATGCTACATCTGTTGACCTTTGATGAGAATTTTAAAACCTCCTCTGGTGCCCCCTTTAACAGTACTGATTTCTTTGGGCATAAGGCCAAGCTGATGGTGTTAGCTTTCAAAACCCTGCAGTGTGGGTCTGTATGGAAACAGAGTCTGCACCAGTTGTAGTATAGGTGGAGCCAGCAGGAAGATGAGCAGTTCGTGGTGAACCAGAAATGGTAAGGGCAACCTCCAGAACAAATGCCACTCAGAAGCAAAAACACTCCGCTTAACCAGCGATACCACATCTCTCTGAAAGGTCGTAGCAGAAGTTGAATCCTGAGGACTTGGTTCACTGCCCAACTCTAGAGGCAGTCAAGGATCATCAAGGTTAATTTGTCCTTCAATCTGTCTGCATGGATGGCTTTCGCATGGGGCTGATAGATTTAGAGGTCTCTTGGTACTATGGCTGAAATCATTCTCCATATCCCCTTCAAAACTGAACTCCCTTCCCATGTGTAAATGTTCCCCTCTTAAAAAAAAAAAAAAAAAAAAAAAAAAAAAAAAAATATGGTGCTAAGTGCAAACCACCTTTGAAGAAAGAAAAAAAAAGCATTCCCAGGAGTCCCATCATGGATGGATATTGATACCTCCCGGAACAGCCAAGCAGCTCAGTCACATTCTAGACCATGGTGATCTCAACAAATTTATTCCACAAATAGAAATTCTGAATTTTTACTGTGTAGTCAGTCCATCCTTTTCTGTCAAGAGGAGAGTGGATGTGCTGTGTGGACATCCAAGATGCCTGCTTGTGTATCATAATAACACAAACATCATTGAAGTTCTTACATTTCTGGGTCAGAGTTAGCCATTTTCAGTTGTGAGCCTTACCATTTGGCCTCATGGTAATTCTGCAAATGCACGGCAGTCTTTGCAGCAAACCAGAGGCTGTTAAGGGGTCAAAATATTCCCGTATGTCTCTGATTGGGTCCTACATTTACACTGAAGGATCTCCTTGCTGTTGCTTCTGTAGTCACTTTTTACATTTGAACAGTGCCAAGTCCTGAATGCAGCCATTGCAAACCCTCACTTTTATCAGTTGTGCACTGAAGGTCTGTTTTACAAACTCAGCCTACCAGTGGTGCAAG